>NC_059359.1:31095984-31245984 GCF_019703515.2 Myxocyprinus asiaticus | reverse complement strand
CGCGAGAGCTTCGCATCAAAGAGTTGGACTTCACAGATTTGGGGGAGGAGGATGATGTAGACATTTTGGACGTTTGTAATGTGATTGGGTCAGGTGACCTCACACCACCTCCTCCTCCATGCTTGTCCAATCTTCCGCCACCCTTGTTCGGATGCCCCCCACCTCCACCTATCTCTGGTATGATGATGCCCCCTCCTCCACCATTTTTAGCCTCAATATCTCCCCCACATCTTGGATCTCCTCAGCTTAGTCGAGGGGATCCTCTGCTCTTCCAGAAGAAGAAGAAGACCATTCGTCTGTTTTGGAATGAAGTGAGACCGATAGACTGGCAGTACAACAACCACAAGAGATGTAAGGAATCATTGTGGTCCAAACTGGACCCGGTCAAGCTGGACACGGCCAAGTTGGAAAACCTTTTTGAAACGAAATCCAAGGAGCTTCCTGCCACAAAGGTAATGTCAAATACCCTTGACCTCTTTATACGTGTTCTTCACCAGGTCTTTTTGTCGGTTGTTTAAATCCACAAATCCGCTAGCATCACCATTACAGTACTTTTGCTCATACTTGGGTTAAGGGGTTTAGAACAAACCCCAAGTATTAAACTTTGGTGTATAAATTGTTCCTTAATGTATGTGCTACAGACATTAATGATACCTAAACTCATGTGACTTAAGGAAAGATATGCTTTTAGATTTTTGCCTTGGGGACAATAAAACAAGCCAAAAATCACTTAGACATACATTGGAGGAGGGATTCAGCCACATCTACTGTAGGAATGAGAATATCATAGAGGCTTGGCCAGTAAGCAATCTGCCTACCCCAGCAACTGCCTAGCATTACCCTACCAACCACATAAAAAACACTCAGAACACCCTAGCAATCACATAGCAATGCCAGTAACCACCAATATCTCCCTAGCAACTACATAGCAATGTACTAAAGACCAATCAGAACACCTTAGCAACCATCCAAAACACCCTAGCAACCACATAGCAATGCCATTAACCACCAAAAACTCCCTAGCATCTACATCACAATGCACTAAAGACCACTCAGAACACCTTAGCAACCACCCAGAACACCCCAGCAACCACATAGCAATCCACTAATGACCATTCAGAACACCTTAGAAACCGCATATCAATGCCCTAGCAACCACCAAAACACCCAAGCAACCACATAGAAATGTACTAAAATTACTCAGACTACCTTAGCAACCATCTTGCAGTGCCCCAGCAACCACATAACAATGTGCTTAAAGAAATAGTCCAGGTTCAATACAAGTTAAGGTCAATCGACAGCATTTATGGCATAATGTTGATTACCACAAAAAATAATTTTGACTTAAAAAAATCAAAAATCAAAGTTACAGTGAGGCATGTACTTAGAGTTTAAAGGCAGACATGTGAAGCTTATAATTTTATAAAAGCACTTTAATTCTTCTGTGAAATTGTCCTGGTTACTTTCGTAACCTCCATTCCCTGATGGAGGGAACGAGACTTTGTGTCGATGTAGTGACACTAGGGGTCGCCCTTGGGAGACCCAAACACCTCTGATCTTTGAGAAAAGGCCAATGGGAATTGGCGAGTGGAATTTGCATGCCACTCCCCCGGACATACAGGTATAAAAGGAGCTGGCTCGCAACCACTCATTCAGGTTTTGTGCTGAGGAGCTGAGACAGGCTCCCGGCCATTTCAGCGGGTAGTTCAGAGTTGTGGCAGGAGGGACACAACGTCTTGTTCCCTCAATCAGGGAACGAAGGTTACGAAAGTAACCAGGACATTCTCTGTCTGTCACTCACTCGACATTGTGTCGATGTAGTGACACTAGTGGTCCCTATACGAATCGCCACAACTAGCTGAACTGTGTTACGTGGACTGGCGGTGCGAGACCAGCTAGCCAGCGCACTTGGCATCACGTAACCTCCCCCAACGCTCTGATGAGCGTCATACGGTCCCCACACCTCTGGGACAAGTCGACTGCCCAAAATGGGGACAGGCCGCCCCAGCCGTGGCCTCTTCTCTTCTATTTTTCTCCCCAAAAAAGAATGGAAATCGTTCAGCTGGGGGCCATAAATGTCCGCGTTGGGGGGGGTGTCCATTCCCAAGGGGAAGACACCGCGGAGGCCACATCCTGCCCGAAGGGGAGGTAATTGTGTGGAAATACGTCACATGGTCTTACCGAGTCTTGTCGCAGTGTCGCATGTGGAGAAATCTCCGTGGTAGGTCCTACCCAGAGGGGATGGAGCTCTACAAATACGGCGACCAGTGGCAGAGGGAGACTCTGCCCAAGGAAGACGCGGGTTTACCAACAGGGAAACCATCTCGTGGAAGATACATCACACAGGGTTACAAACAGGCAACCAGCGCATGTGGAGCACCTACACCAGTACAGGGCTTAATAGCACACATACTGGGCCGGCATTGAGTTTCTCCATGAATTCGCCTGCCACAGGGCTAAGGAGGACCTCGTGAACACGGCTGGGGGGTAACAAGCACACGTCTCCCCCTCCAGAAGGGGAAAGGTGCTATACGCAAGCGGTACACCCGGCCAGTTGTCCTGCTAACTTATCTGTTCATATACGACAACGCACTGGACGAACCGGCTCAACTCGGAGATTGAGGAACCTCGTGAAGGTATTGGGTGTTGCCCAGCCCACTCCTGGTGGAGTGTGCCCGAAGCCCCAAGGGGGGCAGCATGTCCTGGGCATGGTATGCCAAAGCAATGGCGTCAACGACCCAGTGGGTGATCCTCTGTTTGGAGGCAGCGCTCCCATTCCGCTGTCCTCTGAAGAAGACAAAGAGCTGCTCAGAGCCTCTAAAGCTCTGCATGCGATCCAAGTCTGTGCAAGGACTGGTTCAGAACTCGCAGGTCTGGGATTGGCCGCAACCCACCGCCATTCCTTGGTACGATGAAGTAGGGGCTGTAGAAACCCTTCTTCATCTCGGCTGGAGGGATAAGCTCTACCGCGTCCTTCCGCAGAAGGGACGCGATCTCCACGGGGAGGGCAGCAGCGTCCACGCCCTACACCCAGACAGGTGCCTGGCAAACTGAATCGCACAGCCGAGTCGGACGGTCCCGGTCAGTCATCGCGGCGGGTTGGGGAGCACAAGCCACGCCCCAAGCTCTGGGCGAGGGGGACCAAGGAGACAATCATGTCGGACATACCGGCAGGTGGGGCCTCGATGTGGGGCAGAGCCGGAGGCGCCACGTTGAGGGGGCTCAGACCCCGAACTCGTGGCCATGCTGAGTCTGGGGACATCGAAGCACTTACCTGGCTCTGGGTACCCACCATAGGACCAGTCAGCGACGGGGGAGGAGGGAACCGTCCTCATAATCCGTCACAACTGCCCGGGCGGGTGTGTTGTGCCGCAGCTGGGCGCACAGGGGTGGGGAGCCTCGTGCCTGCAGCGTCGTGCCTGCCATAAATGTGCGGTGTCCGGCGATCACAATAACGATGGCCGTAAACACCAGTTGTGTGACCCAGGATGGGTCGCCTGTCTCAGGGGTGGCTAGAAGACTTCCTCGGGTTCTTGGCGGCGGGCCGTGAGGTGGGGGCATCTGCTTCCTGCGGGTGGGTCTACGTCAGGGCCGGGCCTGGGGAATCTCTGAGTAACCCCTGGCACTGTTGAGGGTAGTGAGAGCGGAGGAAATCAGATACCGGGTCCAGGCAGTGAAAGGTGCCCGCTGCGACCTCGTGAGCTCCTCATGCACCTCCGGGAAGAAAGGGACCGGGGCGGGGCATGGCCATGAGCGGCGCTCCGAGCCCCAGAACGAATCGTCAAGCCGCGAGGGTTCAGGGGAGAGTGGAGGGTTCCACTCCAACCCGACGCTCGCAGTCGCCCAGGCAAGCATGGCTGCCAGCTCCACGTCGGCCTGTGACTGGGCGACCGCACCCGAAGGTGGGAGCCCAGTCGAGTCCTCAGCATCAGACTGGACCAGCCTGCTCTCCGATGCTGCAATCGAGAGCTCATCCACTTCACGAGTGCTGAATGAGATCTTGAACTCGCCTTGAGACGAGCCGGCCGTCTCATCCCAGAACTCGACCGGGGCAAACAAGCGTACTGGGGAATGGGAGGTCCATGGGGAGTTACTCAGCAGAGCAGCTCCCATTGGGGTCTCCAAATCACCCCCAGTGCTAACCGACGTGGCCTCAAACCCGTAGGTAGAAGGACCGAGGCAGCAATCGTGGCCATCGGAAGCAGAGAGGTAACGACTGCAACCAGGAAATAAACACAGACGGAAAGTCATCTTTAAAAAGACACTCTCCGTGAGTGCCACACTTTTAATAGGGAAAATATAGTCTTGTATCGCAAGAATATATACTCTTTTAGACTATCGAAGTGCCCAGGGGTGTTCTCTGCACTCCACTGGTGCACGAGGGGGAGAAGCTGCTGTAATGTGCCATAAATCCAAGAGCTTTCTTAGAGGTGAATGAAACGGCAGAGGATTCAGCTCACTGAACACAACCGCTCGACTCCGAAGAAAAAATCTGAATGAGTGGTTGCGAGCCAGCTCCTTTTATACCCGTATGTCCAGGGGAGTGGCATGCAAATTCCACTCGCCAATTCCCACTGGCCTTTTCTCAAAGATCAGAGGTGTTTGGGGCTCCCAAGAACGACCCCTAGTGTCACTACATCGACACAACGTTGAGTGAGTGACAGATAGGGAGCTTGTGTAATATGTGAGCTGTAAAGTTGATTAAATTGTCATTTTTACAGACATTCAACAGGGTTTTAGGGTTTGTTGAAATTACATCATCATGGTAACGGATTTGTAAAATTTCTATAACTGTACACAGAAAAGGTTAGTATGCGATTTTATCACACTAAAATCATGTTAACATGCATATTGTTTACATCTTGTGGCTATACTTTTGAAACAGTGAGATTTTAACATTCACAAATAGGCCCCCATTAACTTATATTGGAAGTGTCTCACTGTCACTTCGATTTTTGTGTTTTTTAAAGAAAAGGAGTGACAAGTCAAAATAAATTTTTTTGGTTCAATATTATGCCACAAATGCTGTCGATTGAGCTTAACTTGTATCGAACCTGTAATATTCATTTAAGACTACTCAGACACCTTAGCAACCATATAACAATGGTCTAGCAACCACGAGAAGACCTCAGCAACCACATATCAACATTCTGACCCCCCCCCCCCCCCTTTTTTTTCAGGAAGTGTAACATTTTATTATTTATAGCTCTATGTTCACTTTATTTTTTTATTTTTTTTTTGGCCTTTTCTTTAGTGTAACACATGGTGTGAATTCCGACACCTTCTCTTACCCATGTGCAGCCTCCAAAGCTTTTCCTTATCTCATAATCATCCGTATTTAGAAGAAGGCTGCAATATATAGGTCAGAATGGTTATAGGTTGGTTGATTGGTCATGATTGATTCCCAGTATTGTCTAAAGACTTCATCAAAGATGCTGTCTGGATTCCATGAAGCCTCCTGTAACTGAACAAAGTTAAGTCACTGCATTCTCAGAGCTGCAGCTGACATTCATATTTCAGCTGCCTCAGTTAAAACATTCTAAGGCTAATCAATACAGCCTGTTACGTGGACCTCTGAGCCTTTACATAGAAACAAGAACTGCACCGTCATTCCAGATTTTACATCAGAGTTAATTTAATTGTTTGTGTTGTCAGCCTTCATCTGTATGGAGTCAAAAATGTTACTTGAATAAAATAAACGCTGATGTTCACCATCACAGGTTTTATGTGTTGGACATGAATTGATGTTATCAAAGGGATAGTTCACCCAAATAAAATTTAAAACATCATAGTTTGTGTGCTATATTTCAAGACTTCTGAAGCCATATGATAGCTTTTGTGAGGAACAGACCAACACTTAAATCATTATTTTCTGTAAATCTAGCCTTGAAAATCTTGCTTGAAAGTCATGGTCACCATCCAATTTCATTGTATGGAAGAGAGCAGCATGTACATTCTGCTATAAATAACTCAGTTTGTGTTTCTTGGAAGAAAGAATATGAGTTTAAATAACATAAGGGTGAATAAATAATCACAGAATTTTCATTTTTGGGTGAACTATCCCTTTATGATGAAATTCTGTCTCATTATTTGGCCTGTTCATTCCCAGACTGTGTTTTCCAAAGTCTTTCAGAGCTACAGAGATGTGGCCTGCATGGGGTTTCCTCTCCCCTCTGCTCTGAGCAACCTTTTTCAGCTGTTTTTCATTTTCGACCTATTCTACCTCCCTTTTCCCTCTGAGCCCCTTCTCTCTTCTCTTCTGTTTGGCAACAGACAGAGTACCTTCATAGCTGTGTTTCTGCAGAAATATTTCCCATCAAAGTCCCAAAATAGCCCTCAGGTGCTTGCGTGCCTTTTCAGGGAAATAAACATTAAACATATCTCGGCTTTGCGTTCATTTCTCAGGAAGCCATTTTTTGGTAATTATCCACATTAAAGAAATTCCTTTCCTATTCACTTTCGTGGCCAGTGTGAGATTAAGAAAAGGGTAAAGGATCCTTATTTCATTTTGGGTGTGGAGATGAGTATCGTGATGGTAAACTTAGCAGTGGGCGAAGCATAATGTCATGCCACCTTGTCACGGAATCTACATCTGAGCAGTATACTTGGAAAGGTTGTTTAGTCCTTCCCTCAAAATTATATTGATTAAAGGAATAGATCACATAAAAATAAAAATTCTGTCATCATTTACTCAATTACTTATGTTCCAAACCTGCATTGTTGTCTTTCTTACGTCGAACACTAAAGAAGTTTAGCAGAATGTTGACAATGCTCTTTTCCATATTATGGATATGGATATGAATAGTGACCAAGAGCTGTAGAGCTGTAAAGATGACACAAAGCACCAGAAAAGTAGTCCGTACGACTCATGGACTATATTCCAAGTTTTCTGATGACATAGGATAGCTTAGTGTGAGAATATGACTTGATGCCAAAAATCATAGGTTTTTCTGTGTTTCATAACTGATCATAACATTTCAAATTTAAATGTAGCAACTTAAATTTCGGAAGAAAGTCATACAGGTTTGGAACGACATGAGGGTAAGTAAATGATGATAGTATTTTCAGTTTTGGGTGAACTAACCTTTTTATGTGTTTATGTACCTGATTTTAGAAAACAGTAGCTGATGGGAAGCGTCAAGAGATCATCGTTCTGGACTCCAAAAGAAGTAACGCCATTAACATAGGCCTGACGGTGCTGCCTCCACCACGCACAATCAAAACAGCCATCCTCAACTTCGATGAGTATGCCTTGAGCAAAGAAGGCATAGAGGTAATACTGATCTGCTTTAAAATCACATTCCTTTATGCAAAGTATGACAGATCAACCACAAGTAATTAAGCAAATTGATTTCCACCCGACATGATGAAATGTGTACAAACAGCTCAGTGCAAAAAAAAAATCATTTTCTTACTCAGTACTTTTGTCTTGTTTTCCAGTAAAAATATCTAAACATTTCAGAAACAAGATGCATTTACTTGAGAAGCAAAATTACTTAAGATATTAAGTCTTGTTTTCAGATAAATTTAGCAAACTTTAGTGATATTTTTGGGATAGTTCACCCAAAAAGTACAAATCTGTCATCATTTATTCACCCATATGTCGTTCCAAACCTGTATGATTTTCTTCTTCGGAACACAACAGGAGGAATTTTAAAGGGCGTCTCGCTCGCTAATTTGAATACAATGGCAGTTGATAGTGACTCACTTTACAGGACTCAAAAGTGCCATAAAGTGGTCATTTTCCTTCTAAAGTATTGTTTTTTTAAAGATGTTTAGAAATATTTACTGGAAAAGAAGACTAGATTTTTTGCAATCTAATGCTTCTATAGTGAATTGTGAATGCTTTAATCCTAGGAATGTCAGACAGGTTACCATGCTGAAAACACATCTGTCCTTAATACTAACCTTGTTTTGAATCCACGTGAGTCACATATTCCTTGAACCTCTCAACAGTTCTCTTTCGCCTCTCTCTCTCTCTCTCTCTCTCTCTCTCTCTCTCTCTCTCCCTCTTTCTCATTACATAAATCATTCAGGCTTTTATGATCATCCTGGACTGCTACATGAAAGCATATTTTTACCAGATACATGGCTCTCTACAACTGTGTTCAAGACAAGACAAAGACATAGTGACTAGCTGAGCTGGCAAACAAAAAGTGTCGACTCCAAACTTGTGTCCAAAATAGCCCAACCTCTCTGCCCTCAGTGCATATACATTTACTTTGGATGTCCACAGAACCAGTACATTCTACTTTTTAAAACAATGTTTAGCAAGTTAGTTTGGCAGGCAAGACTAAACAGGATCTGGTTTTCCTGCTAAATTTATTTTTTTTGTCTGTGATCTTACAATTTATCACAAAGATTAAAAGTTAGCAAAATGCATCATTTAGACTGTTTCAGCCCTTGTTACAGACCGGAGGAATATGTCACAATATCAACACTTGAATAATGAAGCTCCCTTTTTCTCATAAAATCTTACATTTTTCATGTTTTGTCATGGGAAAAATGGATGAGCGTGTTTCCCTCCACCCTTTAGGGGACTATAGGGAACATGATTTTCTCACCGACAACCACACTTTATTATTCTTACCAAGATTTTTATCATAGAAATTTTATTTCGGACAACAGAAATTTATATCCTTTGGTTTTATTCTTATATTTTGTTACGCAATAGCAAAAAGTAGCCCACTAGCAGATAAATGGATGAAATTGTTGTCATTTTCTACATTTTTGTAAAATACTATGTCTTTCCAGGTGTTGTTATTCATCAACACTCATGTGATGGATTAAGCGAATCCCTTTCTAGGGGTGAGCCCCCATCTACCATGGTACTTGACAGTGATACTAACACTCCCCTCTGGGTCTCCTGCTTTTTAGAAAATCCTGACGATGATTCCTACGGAGGAGGAAACGCAGAAGATTCAGGAGGCCCAGCTGGCAAACCCTGACACTCCGCTGGGCAGCGCTGAGCAGTTCCTCCTCATTCTCTCTTCCATCAGTGAACTGTCGGCCCGACTGCAGCTTTGGGCATTTAAGATGGACTACGATGCCTTAGAGAAGGTCAGCCCAGAGATAACGTACTCCTAGAATCTACAATGTCCCCCCGTCTTATCTACACCGTTCAGCCACAACATTAAAACCACCTGCCTAATATTGTGTAGGTCCCCCTCGTGCCACCAAAACAGTGTAACCCGCATCTCAGAATAGCATTCTGAGATGCTATTCTTCTCACCACAATTGTACAGGGCGGTTATCTGAGTTACCGTAGACTTTGTCAGTTCAAACCAGTCTGGCCATTCTCTGTTGACCTCTCTCATCAACAAGGCATTTCCGTCCACCAAACTGCCGTTCACTGGATGTAATTTGTTTTTGGCACCATTCTGATTAAATTCTAGAGACTGTTGTGTGTGAAAATCCCAGGAGATCAGCAGTTACAGAAATACTCATACCAGCGCATCTGGCACCAACAATCATGCAATGGTCCAAATCGCTGAGATCAAATTTTTTCCCCATTCTGATGGTTGAACATTTACTGAAGCTCCTGACCCGTATCTGCTTGATTTTATGCACTGCACTGCTGCCACACAATTGGCTGATTAGATAATCGCATGGATGATTGTTGGTGCCAGACGGGCTGGTTTGAGTATTTCTGTAACTGTGATGAGAAGAATAGCATCTCAGAATGCTATTCTGAGATGCGCGTTGGCACTGTTTTGGCACCACGAGGGGGACCTACATAATATTAGGCAGGTGGTTTTAATGTTGTGGCTGATCGGTGTATCTTCTGTTATTTATTTATTTTATTTTTTATTATATATATATATATATATATATATATATATATATATATATATATATATATATATATATATATATGTATATACATATATTTATGTATGTTTTTCTATTATAATAATCATTTAAGCAACATTATTGCAATTATTTTTAGACACTATTTATTTGGCCATTAAGTTTCTTAAGGACCATTTATCAGATGAGTATTGTGATCCTTCTTTGTCTCGCAAGTATGAGCACATAAAGACAGAGATGTTTTACTTGCGAATGTTTTAAACTTAAAGGGATAGTTCACCCAAAAATGAAAATTCTCTCATCATTTACTCACCATCATGCCATCTCAGATGTGTATGACTTTATTTCTCCTGCTGAACACAGACAAAGATTTTTAGAAGAATATCTTAGTTCTGTAGGTCCATTCAATGCAAGTGAATGGAGACCAGACCTTTGAAGGTCCAAAAAGTATATAAAGACAGTTTAAAAGTAATCTGGTGGTTAAATCCATGCCTTCAGAAACTATATGATAGGTGTGGGTGAGAAACAGATCGATATTTAAGTCCTCTTTTACTATAAATCTCCATTCCCCTTCTGTCACTCACTCGACATTGTGTCGACGTAGTGACACTAGTGGTCACCCTTGGGAGCCCCAAACACCTCAGATCTTTGAGAAAAGGCCAATGAGAATTGGCGAGTGGAATTTGCATGCCACTCCACCGGACATACGGGTATAAAAGGAGCTGGCTTGCAACCACTCATTCAGATTTTTTCTTTGGAGACAAGCGGTTGTGTATCAGCAAGCTGTCTTCCACTAACGGTCCATTCACCTCCCAAGAAGCATTTGCTGTTGGATATACGGCGCATTCCAGTGGCCTTTCTCTCCTTCTGCACAGATCTGTGCAGATTACGCCCCTGGGTGCTTCGACAGCGCTAAAAGAGTTTATATTCCTGCTCTATTAGAGCAAACACATTGACGTGAACGTCTTTTTAAAGACACGTCTTTTTCAAGATGCCTTTCCGTCTTTGTGTGATTCCTGGATGCAGTCACTATCTCTCTGCTTCCGACGGCCACGGGTGCTGCCTCACGTGTCTGGGTCGTAATCACACTGAGGCAGCGTTCGTGGATGGTTCATGTTCTCATTGTGAGAATATGACCATGGCAACGTTGCGGTCGCGGCTTTCCTTCTTCCAGGGGAAAGCCACTCTAGCCGCCACCCATGCCGTGCCTTCTACCTCCTGGTACGAGGCTGGCCCGGCTGGCACTGGAGGCGATTTGGGGGCTTCAATGGGCGCGGCTCCGCCGGGTAAATACCCGTGGACCTCCCATTCCCCAGCACGCTCGTTTGCCCCCGGCGAGTTCCGAGAGGAGACCAGCTCGCCCCAGGGCCAGCTTAGTGTCCCTTTCGGAGCTCTGGAGCAGGATGAGTGCTCGATCACTGCATCGGAGAGCGTACTGGCGATGTGAAATACCGAGGACTTGACTGGGCTGCCACCTTCGGGTCGGCCCGCCCAGTCTGAGGCTGACGGCGAGATGACCGCCATGCTTGACCTTCCATTCTCCCCTGAGCCCTCGCGGCTAGATGATTGGTTCCTGGATTCGGGGCGGCACTCACAAACATGCCCCCCCCCCCACCCCCACCCCCGTTCCCTTTCTTCCCAGAAGTGCACGACGAGCTGACGAGGTCGTGGAGGGCACCTTTTTCTGCCCGAAACCGACCTCCCAGCTCGTCCGCTCTCACCACCCTCGATATACGGAGGTCCCTCAAGTGGATAAGGCAGTTGCAGTGCACCTGTGCCCGCAAAGCGCAGCCACCTGGCGGGATCGCCCGGCACTCCCTTCCAAGGCCTGTAGGACAACGTCGTCTCTGACGGCCAAAGCCTACAGTGCCGCTGGTCAGGCCACCTCTGCCCTGCATGCCATGGCCCTCCTGCAAGTACACCAGGCCAAGGCACTAAAGGAACTGCACGTGGGTAGTCCTGATCCCGATGTGATGCAGGAGCTATTCTCAGCCCGAGCCCAGTTCTCGGCCCCAGCGTAGAGCCCTCCACAGGAAGCTGACGCCCCCCGCCTCACGGGCCGTCACGAGGACCCGGAAGGCTCCTAAGTGCCCCTGAGACGGACGACCCAGGGAGCGAGATGTCTGCTGCAAACCTGGAGCTGGTATCCAGACCACTCCATCCCCCGGTGGAGGGCCGGGAGGTAAATCCTTGGTTTCCTTTTCTTTTATGTTTGCCACACCCCGAACGGGCTGCGGTACCCACATTCTCAATTAAAGAGCAGTTCCCTCACTCACTGTGTCACATAGCCAGTGTTTACGACTGCCGTTACCACGGCAACTGGGCACTGAGCACCTGCGACTTAGAAGCCGCGAATGCGGGCCCCCCGCCTTTGCGCGTCCGGTCGCACCACACTCACACCCATGGCCAGGTGGTTGTGACGGACTACGAGGACGGTCAAAAAGTCACTCCTCCCCCATCGCTGACCCCCCCGGAGGAATTCACAGCAGGAACCAGTACGTGTGCTATTATGCCCTTACTGAGGTAGGTGCTCCACAGGTGCTGGTTACTCCGGTAACCCCCTGTGATGTATTTTCCGCAGTACGGTCTCCCTGTCAGCAGACCTGCATCTCCCTTCGACAGAGCCCTCTCTGTCCCGGTCGCCGTGTTTGTAGAGCTCCTCCCCTTTCAGGCAGGACCTACCACCGCGCCTTTTGTTTTTGCCGATTCGCATTCTCCGTGATATTGCCACCTACTGGCAGGGAAGAGAATTTATAGTAAAAAGGACTTAAATATTAATCTGTTTCTCACCCACACCTATCATATCGCTTCTAAAGTTATGTATTTAACAACTGGAGTCATATGGATTATTTTTGTGCTGTGTTTATGTGCTTTTTGGAACTTTTGGAATTCTGGTCACCATTCACTTGTATTGTATGGACCTATAGAGCTGAAATATTTTTCTAAAAATCTTCATTTGTTTTCTGCAGAAGAAAGAAAGTTATACATACCTGGGATGGCATGAGGGTGATTAAATGATGAGAAAAGTTTCATTTTTGGGTGAACTATCCCTTTAAGTCACAAAAATGGTGTTAGAGTTGGTAAGTTCAGTTAATTTCTATGAATCAGTTCCAATTGTCTTTTTCAATGAATAGGGTTCCCATGGTCATAGAAAACCTGGAAATATAAAAGGGAATTTTAAAATAGGGATTTTCAGGCCTGGAAAAGTCATGGAAATGAGCTAAACCTTAAAAAAATAATGAAAATCTCTATAGTGATTGAAAATTCTTTTGGTGAATTTATTCCTTTAGTCAGCTTTATGTTCAACTCTAAAATATTTCATTAGCTAGAAATTGCTCTTCGTGAGTGCATCTCTATACAGTGATTTTTAAAAATCCTTGTCCAATAATCCAAATGAATGAAAACGTCATGGAGAATCATAGATAAGTTATAAATATCATGGAAATTAATTGGTCAAAAAAGTGCGGGAATGCTAAATCAATGATTCAATTAATTGTTTGCATCTTTGTTCAGAAATGTAAACAGAACAGCATGGCATTTTTCATATATTAACATGTCTTAGTAAAAATATAGTAGATGATTATTGCTATTTGTTTCATTGTGTATAAAAATAAATTATAATAATAAATAAATTATATAGTTCTTGTTTTCATTCAGAAAAACTAACTAGATTTAACTAGATTTTTACTGTAGTTTAGTTCTTACATTAAATATTTTAATTTTACATGGTAACAGTGTCTGTTTGGTTGAAATAATGTTTCCTTCATTTCAAAGAAAATCATGTAAATAAATATCAAAATACTGTGTATTGGAGCAAATTGATTTCGACCTTTCTTGTACTAAACCCTCTACAGACTTCTGTACCATTTTGTAGCTATTTTTTTCTAACACATTCTGTTTGCCTCTCAGGAAGTGGCAGAGCCACTACAGGACCTGAAGGAGGGCATGGACCAATTAGAAAAGAACAAGACGCTGCGCTGCATCCTTTCCACTCTGCTAGCTATTGGCAACTTTCTCAATGGGACCAACGTGAGTACCAAGTCTACAGCTTGTCTTTCAACCCCCTAATCTCTCCATCTTCGTCTGTCTGTCTGCCATTTTTGCTTAGATCTTAATTGCATTAAAGTATCTGAAAGAGATAAACCTGATAAGGTGGCGAGTTTGGCATGAAATTTCTTTTGTTACTGTAAACCATTGAGGTTGGGCAGGAGAACAAAGCCAGTGAGAGTCATGTCACCTCTGTAGGGATTTCTCCATTCCAAGCTCTGTCGTGCCTTGCAAACTTAGCAGCTTGGCTGATCCTGGGCCAGCACAATACTGTGTATCAGTGCACTCGACTGAAATTCTGTAAATCATATGTTAATGAAGCAATTGTTAGAATGAGTATGGGTACATAGGCTCTGCACACTTTGAAAGTGCTCTGTATCTTAATGGAACTGATGGTAATCTACTAAACTACATCAGAAAAAATTCAGAAAATTGTGGAAATGGCCTGTGATTAGTAAAAGTGCTTTTCAAGGAATGATTTGATGGTTAAGATCCAGAGTGACTAATGCTCTCAAGGTGCATGTGATTTTTAACATCTGCATTTATTTCAGCTGCATATATTTATGCGATGTAATTAACCTTTTCTGTGTAAATTTATTGCCAATTTTACAACTTCATTGCCATGACGATGATATGTCAGCAAACCCTAAAACCCTAGAAATTATCACTCAAATAATAGGCTACAGAAGTTTTAACAGAAGAATTAATGTAAGTGCTTTTATAAAATTATAAGCTTCACATTTCTGCCTTTAAACCCTCCAAAAATTGGCCCCATTCACTTCCATTGTAAGAGCCTCACTTTAACCTTGATTTTTGCTTTTCTTTTGTTTTTATAAAGACAAGTTGAAATAATTTTTTGTGGTAATCAACATTATGCCACAAATGCTGTCAGATGAGCTTAACTTGTATTGAATCCGGAATATTTCATTAAAGCAGTTCAATAATACCCATTTTTCACTAAATGTGGGTTTAAACTATATAGAACAGCTGCTCACACTCTAAAATGAATCATAGCAAAAATTTTGGCAGGAACATATTTACAATTTGAATCTCAGTGCTTGGGTTTCTGAAGGTTAAGCACATTGGCATATGGCAATTTTTTGGGGATTATTCACTGCGTGGTTGTGTGTGTGTGTGTGTGTGTGTGTTTCTAGGCAAAAGGCTTTGAGCTGAGTTACCTAGAGAAGGTTCCTGAGGTGAAGGACACTGTTCACAAACAGTCTCTGCTCCATCATGTCTGCTCCATCGTCGTGGAGAAGTTTCCAGACAGTTCAGATCTCTACTCTGAGATTGGAGCCATCACTCGCTCTGCTAAGGTTAGCGAACATACCATACAGACAACAATTACAGTAAATGTTGTAAATCAGTAGATTTTGAATTTGATGATATTCAGTGGTTAGTACATACTGTACACTAAGAGTCAAAAGTTGAATGAATTTATGTTTTTAATGATCTTAAAAACCTTTTGATCTAAAGGTTTTGCTTAAATGCTTGAAATTAGTTTTGTAGACAAATATAGACTGTCTACTTACTTATAAATGTCTTTACAAAACTAAAAATAACAATAAGTGGCCAGCATACATGGAAACACATTCAAGATGGTTAAAAAAGGAATCCTGCTTGATATCTCATGAAGTTTCATTGAGAGAATATCCAGAGTGTGTAATATAAAAGCAGTAATATTGCCAAAGGCTGCCTTAAACCTTTAACACATACATCGGGTCTTTAGTGACCCGGGACCTCATTTCACCCCCTGTACCTTATCCATTTTTTAGAGTTGTGCCCACTCCTTTTTGGTATTCCTCAATCTATCTCTTATAAATTGTGTAACAAAAAATGCCAAAATTGCAAGAAAAAAAAAATAATAAAAAAATTATAATGTTTTAAGTACCAAAAGAGTATAGGGTCATTAGAGACCCTAGGTATGAAAGGGTGTCTCTTTTTTTCATAAATTACATTTTTATGATTATTACATATCTAAATAAGTTTACTATCACAGGATATCTATTTCTTTGTTTATTACAAGAAGAATGAGTACTACATTCATACAAATAAATACTATATCACGTTGATTTCCTGTGCAATAATGTGGAATTATCAGTATTCCATATGCGTGTATAAATACATATTAAATCATACATATGTTATTTCATACTCAAGGTGGCATTTTTGTTTTAGTGACTGATGTGATGTACATTTGACATTGCTATTTGATCAAGAAACAATATGGAAGTAAACTATAGCAAGTGTAACACATGAACAGTATGATATGACTATTGTCATTTGGGTGTACTACTGAAATGATATAAGTTATGCATCTATTTACACTCAATAAGTGCCTGAGAAAATACTTATGTGGCGCTTATGTTTTTGACAGCCAATTGCGTCTCATGAAATTTCATTGTGAAAGTAATTAATCCTGTTCTAAAATTGTCCTGATTTGTTGCATTTTCTCTTTTTATTATATAAAAAATAAAACATCAAAATATAGTCTTGAAAATATTTTGAGATTCCTACACTATCTGGGCATTTTGTAGATCCATTTGAGATAGATATAAGTGCCAGTTCTCTAAAGACCTGAATATGTAAGAGTGTTTGGTAAAATTTAAGGGTTAAAACTTTCTTTTGTCACTTAATAATTTCCATTCTTCCACTTGCCTATTATTTTAAGATGTGGACAATAGTACTAATGCTGAATAAATAGGTGTGTCCAAATTTTTGTTTAATTTACAGTTTGAAACTTCAAAATTAAGAAATCAGGGCAGAATGTTTGCTTTGATTCTTTGAGTTGTTGTTAAAAGTGAAGTCGTTTTGTGAAGTGAAGAAGTGGTTGTGAAGTGAACTAAACCTCATTTGTTGTCCTGTCCTCCCTAGGTTGACTTTGACCAGCTGCAAGAAAACTTGTGTCAGATGGAGCGACGCTGCAGAGCATCTTGGGACCACCTGAAGGTCATCGCCAAACATGAAATAAAAGCAGCCCTCAAGCAGCGCATGTCTGACTTCCTTAAAGACTGTGCAGAAAGGATCATCATTCTTAAGATTGTGCATCGCCGCATCATCAATAGGTGCTGCAAAACATTGTTCATTTCGTTCACCTATTACAGTATGTGACTTTTTTATGCTGCTTTTTCTAAACCCACTTTGGCGTTAGAACATTTCCACCTCAGTGTAATATTTCTTCACCACAAATTGTGAATTGTGGATTATGAATGTGCATTTATTACCTGTGTTTATTCGACACAACTTTAAGTGCATCCAAACTGCATCCTGCAACAAATTGAGTAGTTTTGTCTTCAAGTCCAGTCAAGTCAAGTCAACTTTATTTATAAAGCACATTTAACCATTTGAACCAAAGTGCTGTACAGTTAATAGAGTACACAAATATATAAAAGCAATCAAACAATATAAGATCAAAAAGAACTAAACACCAATAACAACATTTGTTTTTCAGAAAACAAAATAATATATAAAATTGTTCATACTTTACATGTACTGTGTATATATATTTATATATATATATATACACACACACACTGTATATTAAAATATATACGTATACTGTATATATAATTTATATTTGTAAACTGATCATAAAAGAAAAAATCTTCTGAAAAGTAAAATAGCATAAGATATTGTGACTTGTTTTCATTTTGAATTTTTTTTTAGTTCTCTTAAGCATAAGTGTGAAAAAATAAGTGATTAAACTTGAAACATATGTGAATCTGCTAGTGAAAGAAGACAAACTAAACTTACAGTATATTTAATATACATTCTCTGAAAACACGTGAATGGGTGAATACATCTTGTTTTAATGATGTTTAGATATTTTTATAGAAAAAGAAGACAAAAATAACCCTTTAAAAGGATAATTAAGCACAAAAGGGGATGTTATGCAGAATGTCCGCATCAGTTACTATTCACTTTCATTGTATGGAAAATGAAATGTAAAAAAAAAAAACTTGCACTGAAAGTGAACAGTGACTGAAACAAATATATAGTACTGCTTAACATCTCCTTTTGTGTTCCATGGAAGAAAAAATGTCATACAGGTTTGGAACAACATGAGGAAGAGTAAATGATGACAGAATTTTCATTTTGGGGTGAACTATTTTTTTTAATTAAATTTTGAATATTTTTGTTATTTAGAGACAATTTCACAATTTTAAATATTTGAAAGTCTCTATGTGTTTGATCTGAAGGTTTCACTCATTCCTGTTGTTCCTGGGCCACCCGCCCTACGCGATCAGAGAGGTCAGCGTCCACCGCTTCAATAAGATTCTGAGCGAATTTGCACTTGAGTACCGCACCACCAGAGAGCGAGTGCTGCAGCAGAAACAGAAGAGAGCCAATCACCGTGAGAGGAACAAGACCCGTGGCAAAATGATCACAGATGTAAGTGTTGGCTTTCCTACAGTCTAAATAATCACTCTAGACTTTTCTTTATACAGTTCAGTTCAAGCAGCTCTTTGGCATAATTTCCGTGCATCACCATTGCACCACTAGAGGGAGTAATTTTGCTGACATTTGTTTCATATAGCTCATCCATGCTCTTATATCTTTCAAACTTCATATGCCCCGTTAAAGTCGCTGGGGACCAATGAGATCTGATTCTCTCAAATTTCTTTGTTCCATATCCACCCAGTCCAGCCCTGGGTGGTCAGAATAGCCATACAACACTCTCAACATTTACATTACAATAATAAAACGGTGTAAACCAAGCAGACTAGTGTCATGGGTTTTGTAGTTCTGTACTTCCCCTGGGTAGATGTTACTCCAGACGCTTCAAGGAGGCCAAGTCAACGCCTCTCTTGGGGAAGTCACAGCCAGGATTGCCCTCCATGGCATATTATGCTTGGCGGGGGTCTTCCTCAGTGTAAGAGGGGTGTCTAATTCAATCTCTGTGTGAAAATCCAAACCTTTGGAGGTCCCTGTAGGAGCTCTGGAAACAGTGTATGAAAGCACTGACTCTTCAGAGGTAGAGCTGAGGCAAAGGAGGGAGTATCACATGTTTTCTTATGTTGCTGTAAAACAATAAGCCCAAGTGGCTTATGTGTAGATGAAATGTGTTTCCATTTGTGAAATCTCATTTTGAGGCAACTTTTTAAATTTTTTTTTTTTTTTTGCAAAAACATGTCCAGGTCCCATTTCACCCCAACAAGAAATAAAAAATATGGAATAATATTAAGCAGAAAGAAAATGTGCCCTATTTTGATGACCATTAACACCAGTATTTGTTTTGCAATGTGGCTATTTTTTCATGACAATTATTTAAATTGAGAAGATATTTTTTTGCATTACTGTAATGGGAATTGGGGCAAAAATGTGCGTTATTGTTATGAAATCTTATATAAACCTAAACCTTAATGGTCCTAAAAATAGGCTTCTAGGTTGTCTTTAAGCAAAATATAATTTCTTTTGATTTTTATGGTGAAACATTGCCTGGACATGTTCTTGACAGGTTTCCTGATGCTTATTCCTGAAAATAAGTTAAAAAAATAAAATAAAAAAAAAACATTTAAGAATGAGGACAGCTAACTTTGTAATGGTTAATTTTCTACATACTATCGCATAGATTTCCTGTTCATCTTCTCTGTCATGTGACCTCTTTCATTTCTTCTCTGTAGAGTGATGAGGAAGAGGAGTATGAGGTATTCATGTGGGAATGTGTTTTTGGCAGTTTGTGCATGGACAGGTGTCATATTTCCTTCCCTGTGATCTCACTGCCTTGTAATGTCAAGCATGTATTACCTGATCTTCTGTGAGTTTGTAGTTTTTCCATAATAACTCTGAGAGTGTAAATGATGGTTCTTCTGTGGCAGATGCCTAAATCATACTGCAGTGTTTCCCACAGGATTTTGTGAGACTGTGGTGGGTGGACCTCGGACTCTCTATGGGGGTCTGGGGGCATGTTCCCCTGTAAGAAAATTGTGTACATTGTGTACAAGTTAAATGCATCAATCTGGTACACTTTGAGAGCAAAATTAAGAGTCTAGATCTATGAAGAACTTTGTGCTCTGGTAAACAATTTTGTGCTCTAGTAGTAATTTAATCATTAACACATTGGTTGTATAGATATGAATGGTGATGACACTGCAAAAAAGTCACACCCACAAAGCATGGTAAACGAGACAGAGTTTAACGCAGTTCACAAATGGTCAAAACACAAAATCGACTAGAGCATACATTTGCCAGGGCTCGATATTAAGCATTGTCATGTGCTTGTCCTCCGGACAAGTAAATTGGTCATTCACTTCACAAAAAAGTTACTTATCCAGAGAGAAAAAGGAACACTTAAGTTACATGCTCAAGTAACGTCAAAGTTTATGTTGTATATTTTTCTAAACTTATGACTGATGCCCAACCTAATAGTGTACCTATGCAATCAACTCAGTTCTCTGTGACAGAAATGTAAACTGCACTGGATATGGGAGGAGGCTATTGTCATATGATAGTTATTTTATGTTACGTATGGTAGTCAAATAAAGAAAAGCCTCCATCACCATCATTTACAGCAAGGATTCTCATAGTTCTATGGAATGAGTTTTACTTTTTGCAGCAAGATCTACCATGTACAATAAAGGCTACAGATTATCACAATACCAAATTTCAGTAGTGAAATTTGATGATTCTCAATACCAGCTTCAAAACCACAACAAATAAGAACACTAACTAATATGTTAATTATGGAAGAATGGTTTCAAGATCTTAAGTAATTATTCAAGACTAGTAAACAAACAGTAATAAAATAACAATAAAAAACAGCAATTAATAAAAAAAGATAAAAAAATTATAAACAAAAAATAAAGAAAATTCAGTGCTTTTTTTTTAACAGCTTTAAAACATTCAGAATGAAATACAACATAAAACTACTACTGCTCTTCACTGTATGATTATAATACATTATTACTTTTTAAAGCTACTAAAGTTACCCAGTCAAGAGCAGTGAGTGTTTTCTCATTTTCTTGTTCTGGTTGTTTGATTATTATAATATTCAGCACACACACATACGCTACCTGTCAATCAAACAGGGAGCAGCTGTTACTAGATCACTAGCGAATTATAAAATTACGCACTCTGGATTATTTTCAACAGCAGAATAAGAATATGAACTTTCTAATAAGTGACACAAGCCTAGGCTATCACAAATATAGCCAGTGATTTTTCGTTATTGGCGTTTTAATTAGTCTGCTTGTCCGGTCGGGCAAGTAAAATTCTCTTTCTCTTGGCCCTTCAAAAATCCACTTGTCCCAGACAAGCGTTAATGTCGAGCTCTGTGAGCCATCAAAGAAATGAAGCAAAAGTGGTTACCTGTGTTGAACTTGCTTCTCAGATGATTAATGGGAAACACTGTACTGACTATGCCCCTAAAATATATCAAAGGTTCTGAGAGTCGACATAGAGACTGCAGTGTCCTTGACTGTCTTGGTTCAGGGTATATTGGTTTTTCCAACTTATGCAACAGTTGGGCTTCTCCATATGGAATCTATATACTGTAGCATGTGATGTGATGTTTAAAGAAACTGATATAGAAGCTTTTTTGTTAATGACACACCTGCAACTCTAGATCAATCATCCTCACCCAATGAAGATTAAAGCCTGAGTGTTATGATAAACTAATAATCTAGTTTGCCCAAAAATGAAAGTTTTGTCATCATTTACTCACCCTCGTGTTGTTCCAAACCTGTATGACTTTCTTTCTTCCGTGGAACACAAAAGGAGATGTTAGGTAGATTGCTAGGAACATGCAGCCTCAGTCACCATTCACTTTCATTGAATGGATAAAAGAGCAGCATCAACATTCTTCAGAATTTTTCCTTTTGTGTTGTGTTCCATGGAAGAAAAAAGTCACAGGTTTGGTTTGGTTTTATTTAGCCTCAGCAACATCATGAGGGTAAATAATGACAGAATTTATTTTTGGATCAACTATCCCTTTAATGTCAGAATAATACACTAAAAAACTGTTTCCATGGCAAAGTATAAGTTTTAATCATACATCAGAAGAATATTTATACTTTTTTTCAGGATTGATGGAAACACTGATGTCATGATAATGTCAACATAACATAACAACCTTGATATGAAACATTTGTATTTGCCACTGAAACAAAATAATCAATAATAATGAAAATAAATAAACAACTTGACACTGTGTAATTTTTATTCCTTTTCCCTCTTCAGAGTGGAAAGTTTGCAGGCACTCCTTTGGAGGGTCAGGACTCTCAGCCACATGGTTTGGGCTATACTGAGGACGCAGCTGAACACGAGCAGATGACTGCAGTACTTCGGAATAGCCTGCGGGGCGGCGATAGTGCCTCCTCGGTACTCCCTGGCCTCCGCACACGAACTCGAGCCAGCCGAGGTATATTCAAAGACATACAGATATTATTGATTTGCAGTAGATGTAAAAGTCCCTAATTTCCCATGAAATTCAAAATTGATTTTTGTAATGAGTCAATGTCTCTAAGTTTTGAGATCGAACTATGTGATAACATACTTCTTAAAGTTGACAGAATTCCCTTTTAGCTGCTATACTCGTATACACATTTTTGTCTAATCATATGCTCTCTAGAATGAGAAAAGGCTTTTGGCTATTTCAAAAAGGGACAAGCCCTTTGATATGTCCCATCCCAACTTCCTGTTTCGAAATATGTCAACACAGGACGGAAAACTGTGCTCATAGAGCCATTTCATGGGGCCTTAAATATTCCATACCTGACTTTCATCACTGATCTCTCCTTCTCCACCTTACAATTTTTATAGGCCATATGGCACTTATGTCTGCTGCAAATGAAGACACTTCAAATTGCACAAATGACACAGCAGATGAGATCATGGAACGTATTGTGAAATCAGCCACTCAGGGCCCCAGTCAGTGCACGCAGCCCCGCGAGAGGAGACGCTCCCGAGCCAACCGCAAATCCTGTAAGCCTGCGTGTACCAAGCACACACACACAAAGGACTGGAGTGATATAGTGAATTCTGAATTCATAACAAATGCATTTCCTCCACTGACTATATCGGTCTGCAACACTTTACAATGCATTTGTTATTTATGTAACATAATATTTCACACTGTCATGAGGGTATAAAGGGAGTGTCTTTTTTTAATCACATGAAAACAGTATGGCTACCTGCATGTTGGTTACACCACATGGTTTAGTGGATGAAAGTTTTTCAAATATTAATAATTAGGGGTGTGCAGCGAAGCCATTATCTGTATTTGTATCTGTATCTGTTCATATGACAAAATTATCTGTATTTGTCTCTGTATTCGGATAGAACCGGGTGTGGGCGGGGCTTAAACCGGAAATGCATTAAAACTAAATTAAACGCCCATTTTTAAATGTTACTCTTACGTTTATAGCTTCTATTAATAAAATATGCCTTGTGTATGCCTTTTCATAATAATAGCCTAATAATAATTATAATAATAATAATAGTAGTAACAATAATAATAATAATTATTATTATTATACAATTATTATTATTTTTTAAATATTATTTTTTTATTTTTTTATTACCAGATGAAGCTGAATTTGTTGGCCACATTAACTGTGGAATATATTGTTAACTTGTATCCTGGTATTTCTGGAGGTGACAAATAAAATGTAAAATGTCAAACATACATTCTGCAGTGAATAATAAATACAAATTCAAACATTAAAAATACATTTAAATAAAATCAAAATAGCCTACAAACAGGTGAAAGTCCCGTAAGTCTATCAGGATTTTTTACGATAGGACACCATTATTTCGTTAAATAATAATAATAATAATAATAATAATAATAATAATAATAATAATAATGTTACATTTATATAGTGCCTTACCAGAGTTCAAGAACACTTAACATTTTCAAATTTAGCACAGTTTAAAGAAGAAGAAGAAAAAAGACAGAGCATGTTTCAGTTTCTTCGTTTTACATAAGGAGGAATACTCCTAATAAATGAATACTCTATGGAGCATTTAAACCTTTATGGAGCATTTTAACTTTTTTTCTGAATAAAGTCTTAACCAGGTTAATCGCTCATGTGGATATAAATGTCGTCAACTTTAAGAGAAGGATAGACGAGCTCCGACGTTAAATCACTTCATGTCAGGAATTTAACATCGCGCTCAGGTTTAGGCTATAAATAATACATGAGAATCACGTGTGAATCGTGTGATACTTTAACAGACATTTCAAGAAGTGGAAAGTGTATATGATGTCGTATCTTAATTAATGTTACACTTGATAAACTCCAGACATGCACAATTAACAGAGACCACATACGGAGTCGAGACCGCGGCCATCTGATCATTTCCATTCATAAAGTTTTCACTTTAGAAATATTGGCTGCACAGATTCATAAATTCATTGTAATTTTGGATATGTTTATTCAAAATGCCGCTTTATCCTTTGCTTCTTGGATTATCAGTCATATGAATATTTGTTATATTTTTGGGATGAATCCGTTATTCATTTTGAAGTCATTATTCGTGCCTTCGGGCACATCCCTATTAATAATATTTCAAAACAAAATTCTTTCACTGCTGATTTAAGAAATAATTATTATTCTAAACTAACAAGAGTTTTTTTTTTTAGTTTTTACTGTCTCCAGACTTTTACACCATTTAGAGAAAAAAAAATCAGAAATTGAAAACATGTTTATAGTAGAGGTTGTTTATAGATTGCGAGTGTGATATTGCTTGTATATAACAGTTCAACGAATAAGTAAATTAAAAAAATTAGGAAAAACTAAGGACTTTCACAAAAAAATTTATTTGTGCATTTTTCGTTCGTTCTCTCCTCTGCCATGTTGTATGTTTACAATCTTTTCTCACACGAAAACTTCGGTAGGTAAGCAACTTGACTATGTTACTTTGTCTGTTATGTCTCTCAGATTTGATAAGCCATAATGCTGAAGCTGTTAGTTTAACTCTGTTTCCCAGCTGTAGTGTAGTAGTAATCCGAGCGATCATGGAGTGAGACAATGCCGATGACTTCAAAGAAACCGCTCACTGACTGACAGCATTGACTCAGTCATAAAACTTTCTTTTGTTGCCACCTGCTGGCTAAAATCTTTAATATCATAATAAAAAATTAAAAGACACTCATCTAGGTGCTTTTTGACATTTGCGCTGCTATTGCACTTTAGTTTAGAACGCCACGAACACAAGCGGAGTGATGCAAACAGTAACGCATGTGCTGATTGTGTGAGACATCAGTGCTCTTGGAACGTCTCTTGTCCAATCAGATTCAAGGACAGGAACTAACTGTTGTATAATTAAAGTTGTCTCGTCATATTAAACTGGGATAAGAAAAAATGACACACTTTAACTTTAATTTAGAAGTATAATTATTTAAAATCCCAGTATTCGTCTCATTCACTGCAGAGCTCAGGCTCTCTCTCACTCATTCCACTCTGCAATAATAATAATAATGCTACTCACTTTTTCTAAGCAGAGATTGTGCACCCCTTCCTAATTTTTCTTTCTCTCCTCTCTCTCTCTCGCTACAGTAAGAAGAACACTGAAGAATGGTCTTACACCAGAGGAGGCACAGGCCCTGGGATTGGCCAGCGGCTCTGAGATGCAAGTGTGAAACGCTCAGGATCTCAGCAAACACTCTTTCTCTCTGAAACACACAGACATACACATCATCTGGAAAGAGTTTGTTTTGATGTTGATCTTAAGCAGGTGCATTTTTTTCTGTTTGTATTCTACATGGTTAGTGTTGTGGACAACTAATATTCTCACAGACGTCTGTGAGAATACTTTACTACTATACTTAACGTGGGACATGTAGTCAAACCTTTTCTCCATTTACTAGCCACAATACATTGGCATATTGCAGTAGTTCTGAACTGGTTTTGCTTTAGGAGCCAGATTTTTCATTGGACATCATGTAGAGACCAAACATAGCACCAGAAAATATTTGTAATTAAAAATATTAAATTAGACATTTCAAAAAGTGTATATCATATTACAATTATATAATATATTATAATATTATAATTAACCACTGGCATATTGCTCACTGTCCCAAAGTAAGAGAGTTGCAAATATTTAGGAATTCTTGAAACCACTCAGGTGCAACGTCCACTGATTCTACTTTTGAGAGCTATTCACCTGTGGACTGTTAACTTGATATCTGCAACAAACATTTGCATGCATTTTTGAAAGAGAAAAAGCACAGTTGTTTACTGATGCACAATGTTTGTAGATGCTTACACCTACTAGTAGTATGCTGACTGTCTAGTTCTCCAGTACAGAGACTAACGGCAGTCTCTTACCACTGTGGCCTTGTGAACCCAAAGAACTGTGTGTTGAAGACGACTGGATGCCCTCTCACCTTTTTTTTTTTAGGTCAAATACAGATTGGATTGGATTAATTTGTTGCACCTTCAGCATTCATTTCTAATGTAAATCAGGAGAGTTCTTCCTCTGGTTTACTGCTGTGCTGTTTTACTTGATTAAACTAACAGGGCTTCTTGCATTTTACATGTCAGACTGTTTTGAAGCTGCCTGAAATTGGAAAACAGCATGAGAATAATCTACAAAGACCACATACATTGTTAGCCCACAAAGCTTTCTTTCATTTGTGCTGTACCTTGTGTGAGCAAAACTTGTTTAACATGGATAAAGATTATCAAATTACTTTGCACACAAGTGAGAGGGAACTAGAAAGCCTTCTCTTTCCCCGTCAAACATAATGATTTCCTCATACATTTCTGTCAGCATTGGTAGTATCACATTTAATCTCATAACATACAGTACTGTGCAGAAGTCTTAGGCACACAAGATGTTTCACAAAAACATTTGTCTTAACATGGTTATTTATATCTTCAGCTTTAGTGTGTCAATAGGAAAAGTACATCTTAGAATCCCAAACATTACTTTTGCAAATAGAAAAGATTAGAATAGAAGAACAGGGAGCCCTGCAACAGATGTCATGGTCCCCACAGAGCCCCCAACTGAACACCGTGTCAGTCTGAGATTACATAAAGAGACAGAAGCAATTGAGACAGCCTAAATAGATAGAAGAACTGTGGCGAATTCTCCAAGAAGCTTGGAAAATCTCATCTGCCAACAACCAAGAAAAACTGTGTCCAGGTGTACCTGGAGAATTAGTGCTGTTTTAAAGGCAAAGGTGGTCACACCAAATATTGATTTAGCTTTTTTTTATGTTTACTGGACTTTGTATGACATTAAGTGACAAATGAAAACTATTTGTCATTATTTTTGAAGACATCCTAACTATGCAACATTTTTCACAAGTGCCTAAAACTTTTGCACAGTACTGTAACTAAATGAAAGGATTTCCAGCCATGTATATTCAAAAAAGTGATGGTATTTTTGACAAATGAGTGCCTTTGTGTTTTAATGATATGGAAGGCTATGTTCCCTAGACATTTCAATGTGTATTTGATTATTGGCATTTCAGGAAAAGGCAAAAATGAGGGAAACATTCAGATTGGTATTTGTAGTGTATGTCAAGCTTTAGTGTCAGTACACTTCTCTCTATGTCTGTTTGGTAAACCCATTACAGTTGATCACAACCTACTCAAATTAACCACAGAGACAACTCCACTGTTTATGCCAGAAGTACCATTCAGCACCTTAGCATGTGTAGCATGCAATTTCGAAAGAAATTGTCAAATCAAGTATTAAGACTTTTTTTCACCTTTCCCTCAGATTTTTACTCTGAGTATTGTTATGTGGGTAATACACTAGATAAATGTAAAGTAGAACAGTGATGTAGAGGCTAAACATGAGACAGATGCTGTAAAATTGTGTAAATGTCACTTTTTTTTTTGTTCATGTTTTGTGTTTTGTATAAAATAGTGTGTTATAGGTCAAAAGCAGTGTTATTCTGTGAAAATTCTAATTTAAGAGAAAGTAAGCCATGCATGGTTCAAACAATAACAGATATATCATCAGGCACCATTTCCATGTAAGGGATATATGGAGGGAGCCTGTGACGTCGTGATACCCTGTGAATTTCACTTTTATGCCATGTTTCATGTGTTTACACAGCACAGACTTGAAACATTGTCATGCATCCAGCCACTCTGCACTCCTGCTCAAATGGCTTTTGATATTATGATTGCACTTGCATACAGAGTTTCACCCATTGCTACAAGTGCCATAAAATGTTGGTATTGGTAAAAAAAAAGAAAAAGAAAAGCATCTAAAATGTGAAAATTTGACCTCTAAATTCCAAAAGGAAAATGAATTTACTGTACTTTGCAATAAAAAGCTTTTAAAGCAATACTCGGAACACTGAGTTGGACTGTTTCTTTCTTAATATTAATGTAATTACTTGAGCATAGACAGCAATGTTTCTTAAGCTACTAATTGCATTAGCAACAAAGATTCCACATAATTTATTTGACATGAGAACTAAAAATGTGAAAAATATGACTGGCTATTTATTAATTCAGTGACCATTTCTGCATTGCATCTTAACACTAGTAGGTGGCAACAAAATGAGTGAATCACTGGCCAAGTTTGGAAAGGTTTACTACCATACTATTAATATTTCAGCCACATAAAGACAGAATGGTTGTATGCCATTCCAAACTCAACCACACTGAACTACAGCCGTGCAGATATTCAGAAAAGCACTATTGCTTGTGAGATAATACATAAATATCACTTGATCTTGTTCATTCGAAGCCACGTTAAATAAAATAACTCTCAGTCATTCACAAAATCCAGGGATATAGTTGTTAGACATATCACCACCTTTATTTAGGGTCATGTACAGCAGATGGTTCTCTTGCAATGTCACCAAGCTCTTCTAAAATGAGCTGTGACAACAGAAACTGATGGAAACTCATTACAATCATAATTGTATGACAATTTAGTGCAACAACAGACATGTAACATGCCTAATGCAGTAAAGATGTTGGTTGTACAAGACCATACAAAAACAACCTTTTGTTTTTGTTAGATATATGTATGGCAAAAGTGAGTTTGCATTTGTCCCCATTACTTTTCTCGCCAAGGACAGAGAGATGCCATGAGAAAAAAAAAATCAATGGTAAGTCAAAAGAAAACAAAAAGCAAATAAGCTCAGGTCACAGAGAAAATAAGACAAAATCCAAAGTTTAGGATTCATGGTAAAATCCAGTGCAAACTATGTCTTTTTTTCTGCAAGATGTATGCCAGCTAAAAACTAAAGAGAGAGATAAAAGCGAATATATATTTGTATATATATTGATTCCTAGCCAGTCTATGTCTACACAATAGCTACACAAAGTCCCTGAACAATAGGGTCTGCACAGTACTAGAAGAAATTACTCGTAGAAATTTCAAGTTGGAAGGTTTTTTCCGAATACAAACAGCAAGTCCACTCAACGGTCTGCCGATGAACTTTCATATTGCTCAGATTTAGTATCTCTATAAAGCTGAAGATAGCTGAACTTTTCCTTTTTGCAGTTTTAAATGTGCACTTTTTTCAGGGCTGTAATATCAAATGTCATTTCCAAAGCACCATATATATATTGAAAATAATAATCTGACCCTGGTCAAAAAAAAAAAAAAAAACGGAATGACATTTTTTAGTGTAGTGCAGTTTACTTAAGGAATTATCACTCTTTTACAGTTATCTGATATGTGATAAGAGAAGAGAGTGTTTCATTAACTGACAGCTAACTAGAGTAAAACCAATGTTAAGAGCAGGTTTTAAGACAATTTTAGCCTAGGACACTTCAGGCAAAATAAAAAGAAAATTTATCTGCCTGCTTCCTACAAAAATGGCTGATGATGTGAACAGAGATTTGTCTTTGTTTTTCCTTTCTTCTATCATGTTAAATAAAAATATATATCAAGCATATGCCAGTTAGGCACTCATGATGTGATAAAATAAGTGCGTGAGATAATAAGAGTGCTTGCATTTCCCTCACATCCACCTCTGGATTTAGGCTTAACATTGCACAATATTATGTAAATTGCGTCTTTTAAAAATTAAACATCTATTTTTTCTTTTTGTTTTGCATCGTTTCAAGCTTCATTGCATATATATTCTTTGCCAGATTACTCGCACTGGCAAAGTACTGTCGATTTAATCTATAATACCAAATGAGTTCATTCATCTATCTGCCCACTTGACCAGTCCTTGTAGGTCGGGGCAAAATAAATTAGCCATACAGGAAGAAAGCACCCAAACTCAAGAGATGGAGAAGCACACTTACAAACGATTAAAGCTTATCATCCACAGTGTTTTTAAAAGCCTCAAATGGTTCTATCAAAATGTAAACCCCACTTATCTAAGCCAGTCAGGTAACTGGAGCTTCCATACTTAAAAAGTTTTTTAAACTTGTATTTTTTTTATACATTTATATATATAAAGAATTAGCTTACTGTTGAAATGTAGCACCAACATTTTCATGGCAAGTTTTGGGTCTCTAGACTCTGTGGTGCACTTAAGAGATAGTCAAGAGGAAAAAAATAATAATAAAACAAACAAAAGAAAAAAAATACCCCCAGACCAGAGGCTGACCAATCGCAGTATTTCCCCTGGGAAGAAAAAGTGCAGTCACAGTTATCTCCAGGACCTAGGGCAGAAACCCCTGTCTCCCAATCTTCCTCTGATGCAGCTAGTGGGGTGACTCCAGCATCTCCATGAGGAAAGTGTCAATGGGGGTGTCTCCAATCAGTTTAAAGAAAAACAGGTGCTCCAGACACTTAAGGCCAATGGAACGCAATGCAGGGAGCCTGAGGAGGAGCTTGGCAAACCTGTGAATAAGCAAGCAAGCAAGCAAGCAATTGAAGGGGATGTGTCATGGAAAACAGGATTTTCCTAGCTTTTTCCCCATACTCTAACATCCCTAGTACAAGTATTCAGCACAAGAGCTTGTTTAATTCTAAGGGTGGAAAATGATCACATAACACTATATATTTAAATACGGTTTTGGAGCAATAAACATTGATTAACAATTTAAGTGGATTTCGGAACGTGTACTACTGAATACACTGGTACACTCACCTCCCCTGCTGATCTGGGTACTTCTGCTTGCAGTAGGCTTCCAGGGATGCATACACTTTCTCTCTGAGAAGCTCCACCTCACTGGTGCTAGTCAGGCCTTTGGCATCTTAGAAAAAATGATCGATCAACATTAAGTTTCAAAAATAAGGAAAGAAAGACATCTAGACCATTTTCCTCTTATGGACAGAAAATGTACAGATAAAACAAGTGATAATCAACAGAGCTTACTCACCTGGGTTAAACAGAACTATGGCGCGCAGACAGCCAAGCTCTGTCTTGTCCATTTGCATATCACGCATCTTACAGACCAACTCTGTGAGCACCCTGAAGATGCGTCCAAAAGTGAGAGGGGAAACAAATCATTCAATGAGCTCAAAGTCAAAGTCACTGGCAAATTTACTGTCCCCAGTGTCTCCATAGACAATTACTCAAATGTCAAGGATAAAAGCAGGCGTTACCTGTCGAATAAGGCTCCCACCTCTGTACTATGTGCACTCTCTCTGTAAAGACATCAGAAAGAAGGGGTGGAAATATTTAGGTATCTAACGATTCGATTCAATTTCAACTCAAGGAGACACAATCCAAATCTAAAACGATTCTGAATGCATCTAAATTTGTCAGCAATGAGGTGGCTTGTTGCCAAACTCTGTGTAAAGAATCTGCATAAAATAGAATTATATTATTACACTGTAAACCCTAATGCTCAAATTAATTTGTTTTTAAGTAGGGAAAAATGGAATCATACCAATTAGTTCAAATAAATAAACTTTGAAGAGAACTTTCTCTTTCTTTTGAGTTCACAAAACTGACACCATTTAAGTAACTTGAATTGTTTTTATTGTTTTGAGTTTAATTAATTTGTCTTCTTAAATCCCTATACTTGAAGTAATTAAGTTGAGCTGACATGGTAATTTTAAGTTCAGCTAAAGAGTTCAATTTAAAGTTAAGTGCCATTAAAGGTGCATTCAGTAATTTGGGGCTAATTTAAAATGTTTTACACATTAACAAATGAATTGTGTTTTTGTGAAGTTTGATCCGAATGGTGTACACTCACATGAGATGAAGACGGTTCTCATAACAGTTTTCTATAAAAAGTGTTTTATTCTACATGGTGCGGGTCACCCCTTCAAGTGTTTCACCATGTTGAAATCACATGACCTGCGATGTTTCACTAAACGTCGAAGAAGAGAATCCTCATGCTCATTGGCTGCCGTCTATGTAGATACGCTTTGCTTAGCGCAGTGTTGTTTAGTGATGCGAAGAGCAAAAAGAACACAATGGAACATACTTATTATTGTGCTTTAGAAGCAGAGACAACAGGAGATTCAGTAGCTGTACTGCAGAAGAAGCGGAAAAGGCCCGAAGCAAGAAGACAGTAAGACCGGCAAAGGCAAAAAACTAGAGTAAACATCGGTACGGCATACACAAGGTGAAAGATTTGATGATGGAGAAAAACAAAAGTAGTGATGCCGATGTTGCTTCTTTTTTGTTGGACAGGAAAGACATTATTAATTGTTTAGACCACTCTCTAAAATAATATCAATGGAATTTACAGAAAACTCACAAGTTTCCCCTCAAACCTTTTAAAATGTATTATTAATGGAGCGAAGCCACAAGTCTGATAATGTTCTATTTCAAATTTGAGGATGATAACTTTAAAACTCTTAGTTATATGAATCATTTTCCAAGACCATGTCTTGTGATTCTGGCCGCAAATAGCATTAGCCGTTAGCATTAGCGCCTAAATACAGAATAGTAAACATTATAAAATAAACATTATCTTGTGCATATATTTTACTTCCAATCATAATCGAGTTGTTATAGCAGTGCGTTTTCATAATCTCATGTGGATTCCAATCATATAATGAGGCAGAAAGCAGATTATTGGCAGGTGAAGATGATAGCAGGTGTACAGCTCTTCTGCAATTACAGCTACAGGCCTGTCAATAATTATATACAAATATCAGAGACTGCACGGAAATAATAGACAAACCATATATTTTTGTAATTGTCTATTTATTTACAATAAGTCTCAGCAGTCAACCTATTCGTTTTATGCTTGATACGTAATTTATCCTACTATGGTATGGGATGGGGAAATCCCTGTCATGTGGGCACTAAGGTATGCATGATGTCATAACTTCCTCTTTATCTTCATCATATCTGGAATGAGAAATTAACTTGTGTGCCTTCTAGCTTTGTGGAGGTTTTGGAAATTACCATTACAGCATGTCAGCGGATTATATCAAATAATTTAGTGGAAAATGGACATAAATAATAATTATTTATGAAGTAAATATGAGAATATATCACAATATCCGTAAATGTGCACACTGTTGGACTAAATGTTCTACTGGATGTTGTTCACCTGAAGCCTGCTAGGGACAACTCAAAGGGAGTTTACATCACTAAATAGGTAAGTGCGTCTTTATAATCGGCTTCATTTTCATAACTCTCACTTTGATATTTTGATATGTTGACATAAATTAAGAAATTACTCAGGCAGTAACACTTCTATTGTGAAACAATATCTAAATATCAACGCTGAAGTACTAGACCTTTTTTATGATGTATAGTTTGTCACGATTAAATAAGAATTGAATGTTAATAACATACAGTTAATGCAAAGAATATCGATCGTAAGATCGCTGGCGATCCCTGCCAACCCCATTGAGCTGTTGTGGGATCAGCTAGACTGTAAGGTGCGTGAGAAGTGCCCGACATGACAGCCACATCTATGGCAAGTGCTACAGGAAGCGTGGGGTGAAATGTCACCTGAGTATCTGGACAAACTGACAGCTAGAATGCCAAGGATCTGCAAAACTGTCATTGCTGCACATGGAGGATTTTTTGATGAGAACTCTTTGAAGTAGTAAAATTTTTTTTTTCAAATTGTAATAGTAATTTTTCATGTTATTAATATCCAGACTATACATTGTGATCAGTTCAATGCCACTTTTGTGAATAAAAGTACCAATTTCTTTCCACATGAGCAAAATCTGTACATTACTCCAAACTTTTGGCCACCAGTGTATAGGTAAGTGTCGCTTTCACAAGTGCATGTAACAAAGTTTTTTCCTCATTAATTTGAGAACGAGAAAGTTACAATTAAATATTACATGTTCTTTGGAGTGCCAACCCTTCTACATTCTGTGGAAATCATTATTTCTGGATTGTGCATTGGAATTCAAAGAGTTTTTACAAAGTGTGATGATAATTCATTATAAATGAACCATCAGACTTTTATATCTGTTTTCCTGCTTAAACCAATTTGCTGATGGTTTTAATTTGGTCATTAATTGGCCGATAAATATCGGCAACCGATACATCTGTGTATCCCTAGTTTACAGTGTAATTAATCAATTATAATTCCATACACTTTTGTGGATCGATCCAGAATTGTTTGAGAAGATGCATCAGTGAATCTCTAAAGTTAAGCCTCTAAAACTACTACATTATTAAACAGTAATTAACAGGTATTAAATAATAATAAACAAGGAGTGCAGTCTGACCTGTCAAAGAAGGCCTCCACACCCAAGTTGTGAGAACTGTCTCTGGGCACATGAAGATCTGTGGCCAACAGAATCTCATCCTGCACGTTGATGGAGCGATGAGAGAAGGCAGCAATCAGGAGCTCATTCCATCCTGCATTACAAAAACATCAAATATTTTTAATGATATATTTTGCATTGACACTTAGGGTTACTTAAGGGTTAGTGCACTAAAAAAATTTTACATTTTGAGAGCCTCATTGAAAGGCAACATCTCCAGTAAATAACTTCAATTTAGGTCTGTTCATCACACTAAGCTATCATATGGCTTGAGAAAGCATTTCAATTTAGAGGTAAACTTTTCCTTTAATTTAGGTGATGATTTTATCCAAAGCGACATGATGTGAGTGTTCAAATAATGTTGTTTTTTTTTATACAATTTTAATTGTATATAAATTATCAAATACACTCACACCAACATATTGAATATATAAGATATACACTGTATTGTGATTTGCAAGGCCAATAACCAAGATTGACAACAGATTATCCATATGAACACTGACAAAATAAGTGTGAGAATGTCAGACGCTCATACCAGCCCTGAGCAGAATGACTTGGTCGTCTAGAGGCAGCTCACAGAAGTGAGGGATTCTCTTGGCCCACTCCACCAGAGTAAACAGCTGTTTGTCTGCAGTTTGGCAGATGTTAGTGACTGGATCATTATGCTGAAGAACAGAGAAGCCACAGAATCAGTGGAAGACAGTTTTAACAGGGCAAATGTCATTGGCACTTCTGGAAAACATGAAGTGGATACATGAACTGGTAAGAGTCTGATGGTTCTCAATACTCTGTCTCGGTCAAACCATTTTGGGGGATATAAAACTACAAACATTGAGAATTCAACAGCATTAAAACAGCTTCAAATACCTGTTGTGTTTCACACTGCAGGAAACCAACACTGCCTCAATCTATGTTTGGCATAACTTTCCAAATGTATTGCTTACAACCCAAATTCCCCAACTTGTGAAACGTTCCGTTTCAGGTCTCGGTTGACCTAAATGTTGTTATACGGTAGGGTAAGATGAAACAGGAATACTACACTTTTTGCATGCATTGCTTGTCGGAACACTGTGCATCATCTTTCATAGAAACACACACAAAAAATTAACATTTGAAAATACAACACTGAAACATAAAAACAAAATCTGCATTTAAAATTGTATGGTGTTGGCTGGGAAAATAAGCATGCACAGTGATTGATTATTTATGTTACTTGTCATTTATTAAATGCCAATATACAAGTAATAAATGCTGCATGTTGCCTCCTTGATAGAAAAAAAAAGCATTTTTTTTTTCTTGAAAAATGGCAATTGTCTCCTGTCAAGGGGATAGTTCAACAAAAAATGAAAATTCTGTGATCATGTACTCACACTCATGTTCTTCCAAACATATCTATCTTACTTTCTTCTGTGGAACATAAAATTATATGGGGTAGGTAGAATGACTCCATTCAAGTCTCCATTCAGTTTTAAGTAGGGATGTCCCAATACTGATACTGGTATTGGAATCTGGTCCGATACCGCACTCATGTACTAGTACTAGCACTTGTAAAAATGCTCTGATACCAAAAACCGATACCATCTGAAGTATGAATGTCATTATGTAAACATTCAGCACACTAATTAAAATCACATCCTGGTGAAATTATTTAACTGCAAAAGCTGTAATTTAATGAGATACAGTTTGCATTTGCTGCACGCTCCAAACGTGAGTGCTTCAAATGTAAGTGCCGGTGTTCTGATGTAATGAAGACACAAGGTGCTCATACTTTTTACAGCTCCTTGGCTCATACACAGAAACACCATCATGAGCACTGCACGATCTGTTTGTAGCAGATGACAGCAGGCAGACTGCTAATTCACTTTGTAGCCCGAGGCACATACAGACTACATAATGTATTTTTTTTATTTTTTATTAAATAGCAGTCTTTTGCAGTTTTATAAATATCTTTGAGTCATGTAGCAACCGGCATTTCTGGATTGAGAAGCTATCATCATAGCAACCCAGAAACACTTCAAAATAAAAGCTCAATTTAAATGGAAATAAATATGATAGAAATAGATAAATCCTGTATAGTTATTTAATATTCACTGTAATACAACTATTAATAATAATATTAATAATTCAATAGTAATTGTATTATATTTAAGCAATATCTTTATGCAGCACTTTATTTGACAAAATATAACTCCAATGTTATATACTGGATTGTGCTGTGATGTTCTGAATAAAAGCACTTCATTTGATAAAAATAACACAATATTATGTTGAAAATTTATTTTTATATTTTCATTTGATTTTAGTTTTAATCAATTCATTTATTTAAACCCCATTTTGATGATAAAATTGAAAAACTGTTGATATGGAATTTCAGAAAAAATAAAACAAAAAACATGTATCAGACTTTGTATCAGCAAGTATCTGTACTCGTACTCAAAATGGTATCGGGACATCCTTAGTTTTAAGGTTGTAAATTCTGGCAAAGTTAAAAAAAAATTGTCAATAAGTCTATACTGGCTGAAACAGAATAGGCTCACAAGACAGATGTGTATATTTAGCAATAGTTACAGCATTAACATTTGAATTAACAACTGTATATTTCCTTACTATATTTCATAACAATCACATTTTGAATGGATAAATTGCATGCCCAATTAACCTATGAGGAGATAACTTTTGCCAGTTCAACAATGGAAAAATAAAATCAGTCAAATTATCTCGCTTTAGTTGTTTCTTCTAAAACAACAATAAATTGTAACAGATAGTCAAACAAGTTGTTAACGTTGGTTAATTGGTCAACCGTCTTTATCCCTATTCATTTTCATTGCATCTTTTATCCATACAATGAAAGTAAATGGTGACTGAGACTGAACATTCTGCCAAACATCTCCTTTTTTGTTCAACAGAAGAAAGTCATACAGGTTTGGAACAACAAGAGCATGAGTAAATGACAGAATTTTCATTATTAGGGTAAACTATCTCTTTAATCCCCAGCCATCAGTGACTTTTAAATGCACGTACTGAACCAGTGGCATCAGAGTGCAGGTTTGTCCTGTGCTCTACAGCTGTCTCAGCCTCCAGGATCTTCTCCACTGGCATCTCCTCATTCACTGCACTGCTGCACTCATAGTCCCCATCCCGCTCCCTATTCTTCTGACGCTCTTCCTGAACAGCTGGGGGAAAATAAAAAGAAAAGGCATTTAAGACGGTGTAGCCTAGCTAAAGATCTGGATTAATACATTAAAGGTTGTAGGTTCAAAAGATGTCATATGAGTTTGAGAGAGCATAATGGTGAGAAAATGATGAGAATTATCATGTTTGGATGAACTCTCTCTTTAAGATCTGGGCTGATAACTAAAAGGTGGTAGGTTCAAACCTCACAAGAGGTGGTCCATTAGGGTTTCTCTATTGAGACTGTCCCTGTCAAGTTGCTTTGTATAACAGAAACTGTTAAATTACTTATTACCACTCAAATGACACTTTCATAGGTAAACACTAGGGCTGGATATTGATATAGATTTCCCGATTCGATTCATATTCACAAGCTCTCGATTCTGATCTCGATTCAATTATATATCGATTCATATGGATACATTTCTGTTTCTTAATTCTAAAGGTAATTCTTCTAGGCAACCTTTCTAGGTACAATTCAAAAGATATTAATTTTACAAATTATATTTTATCATTAGTTTTTCATCAAACTGTTCACACTTCAGCTTAGAAAAATGTTTGAATTCAGTCTATTCCATCAATTAATGTCTTGAAATTGCACATATTATGCTGTTTATATATTTTGTTAAATTTGTATTGTTTACTTGCATACTTTTTTTTACTATTTACAAGTATTTACATTGTATGTAGAACACGTGCTTAATCGGTAATGTCTCTTTAAGACAACCAGCATCAGCAAGAGAGCGCATACAATGAGAAGACGTGCGTAATTTCCTAAGTGCATCCATGTGTTATTAGAATGAAATGTTTCTTTTTTGTTGTTTTTAACCAACTGACTGTAAAAAACAGAAAGGGTATTAAAAGAGACATTATTCAATATCATATGGATCTGTGGATCTCGTCTTTGGACGAGTCAAACCAAATTTTTACTCTCAACATGCAGTGAATACTCAATACTACTACACTACTCAATCACTAGTAAGTGCAATCTGAAAATGTACTAGCCAGTGGCTAATCATAGACATTTTGTCACATAGCATGAGCTTTGGTTACACATGTGAGTGATTTACTTGCATTATAGAGGGTTGCCACAGAGTGAAAGATCGACCTTGGGATTTAAGAATCGATATCATTCAAACAAAGATTGTGATGCATTGGAAAACTGATATTTTTATCCAGCCCTAGTAAACACCAATGAAATGTTGCAACATCAAGAACAGATGTTAGGAGTGACTGCTCTGTTGTGTATGACAATAATGAAAAACATGCTTTTTCTTTAAAAAAAGAATCCTCTCTAACCATTTCAACATCAACATCTTTCAAAACAGCGATTTTGCCCCACCCACGGATGGCTTTCCATCAGCTATCAGTGGCTGCTGACTGATATTTGTTCTTACATTGTTTAACTAAAACCAATCAATCTGTCTCTGTCACAGTGTTCCACCCAAAATGTTCAGTGGCTGACACAATCACCTCATATGGGAACAATGCAGAATTTCCATCAACATAATGCTGATTGTACATTAACAATACCAACAACAACAACAGCAGTTTTACAGAATACTAAAAACACCACCTGAACAGACAGCTAACGCATAACGTTATAACTGATCTCTACACTGCATAATGTGCATTGTGACAGAAACACATTCCGGAATATTCGCCGTGGCCAATAAATTGGCCGATATTTGGTATTTTTCATTATCGGCCGATAAATGTCCCTGTTTGGATGACCAGTTTAACAAGCCGTGATGGTGCCGAGAATCACTCGTCTGCATGTAAAGGAGCCATCTGAGACATGTAAATGACCAATCACGTGCCATCGTATTACAACAATAGACCAGCGTGCAACAGTCTCATTTAAGCAGCAGAGATGGGCAACTGGCCCTCAGACAATATTAGATTGAAGACTGATTTTAGTACATTGAAAGTGTTCATGTGAAGACTGCATTCAGGCTAGGGTGTTATATCTGTTATCTACCACAAGACAAAAATGAGTAATAAAACAAGAGAACTGACTACGAAAACAGTGTTTTCCAGTCGAAATGTAAACAGTTTTTCTGTTTACAGAATTCACGGGAAAACCCATGTATTTGGTGTGTTTGGAGACGAAATCGGTCATGAAAGATTTCGATTTGAATCACCATTACACCACTGCTCAGAAAGAGAAGTATGAGAGAGATATACCAGGGACACCAGAGATGCCTCATCCCATCTAATCCCATATTTAAAAGGGAAAATACATTTGTAGCAAAACTACTTACCAAATCCATGACAGTGCAAGAATTACTAAAGACATCTTATGCTGTTTCGCTCAGGCTTACATCAGGCTTTTTTATGTCAGATTGTTGAAAAGTCTTGTGAACAGTAAGATGTGTTTTGCTTTGATACTGATCGGTCCTTGAGTGTGTATTGCGGGGGTAGTGTAGAGCGGAAATGTGTTTGTATTTATGCATTAAAATGTTATGTTCTTATATTCAGTATTGTTATTGATGATAATATTTACATTTTGGTGATAATACCTTAAATTTTATCTTTGAATGTTTTTTTTTTTTTTTTTTAAAGCACCCAAAACCTTTCTGAGGTGGGGTTGAAAATAGGATCCTGGTTGGAAATGTACAAACAATACAAATAAGACATTTCATTTCATTGATAATATTACTTAAGTAGTACTGCTTGTCAATGAACATGTATTTAAATTCATGTTCATTGACAAGCCATACTATATATACAGTATATACACTACCGTTCAAAGGTTTAGGGTCACTTATTCTTTATTTTTTTTCACATTTTAGAATAATAGTAAAGTCATCAAAACTATGGAATAACATAAATGGAACTATGGGAATTATGTTGAGACTAAACAAAATCCAAAATAAATCAAAACTGTGTTATATTTTAGCATCTTCAAAGTAGTCACCCTTTGCCTAGAATTTGCAGAAATGTACTCCTGACATTTTCTCAACCAACTTCTTGAGGTATCACCCTGGGATGCTTTTTAAACAGTATTGAAGGAGTTCCCATCTGTGTTGGGCACTTATTGGCTGCTTTTCTTAATTATTCGGTCCAAGTCATCCATTTCAAAACTTTTTTTTTAAATAAAACTTTAGTTTTGTAATGAAATAAATGAATATGGTGGCACAATTATATTTTTGTCTACAAAACTAATTTCAAACATTTAAGCATACACCTTCAGATCAAAAGATTTTTAAGATCATGAGAAACATTTCAGTCAAGTGACCCCAAATTTTGGAACAGTAGTGTATATATTAGTTTTTATAGTTAATAAAATCTTTAAAACAAATTGCATTAGTCGTGCTTCGATTACCTACAATAATGAGGAAATTAAGTGCGGATTTGTAATTCGGCCCTTTGGTAGAAAGCAGAAAATATGTTGGCCCTAATCAACATCAAAGTTGCTCATCCCTGATGTACAGTACCATCTACTCCATCCTTCATTACTACTTCATTGAGTCAAATTTATATATGACCTTGTCGTTCAGTCTTTCATGTGTTTTTAGATCCTCCAATAATTTTTGTAGGCTAAATGGCTGCTATTAATGTAATATTTAGTGCTTAACAACTAATTAAAATAACAATCGCAATATGACGATTATTAAACCGCAAGGGTTGTGATTTAATTAAATAAAAATCAGGCGTGTGCTGCGCTCTGCGCTTAATGTATGTGTGCAGATTTGTTCTCTTTAGTGAACTCATGATATGCTCATAATAGTGTTTTAAAAGCAGTTCCGCGCTAAAAAACACAAAAATTGCTTCTCGTGATCAGTTAATAGACATGCTCGATTTCAGTTCGATTATACATGCGCTGAGCGCGTTTTAAATACAGCGCTCTAGATTCTCTAATTTGTGTAATTCCAAATATGCATAGCAGCTCAAAGGTACTATCAAAATCTAAAATAACCCCATTACACTGGGTTTTTGTGGATAGAAGAAAGAATGAGAGAATGTCACTGCATTAAAAGGCTATTGTCATCTCAGCTACAAACAGAAACTCAAAAATATTCCTTCAGTTTTCAGAAAAAGGCCTGATGGGTTAACCGATAGTATAGCAATGCCACATGCAAGTTATTGTTTAAAAACATCATTATAATTATTAGCTATTATTATTATTATTGTATTAGGTCTTTTTGTGAGAAAATGTGATTTCTAATGCACACATACCATCCGTGGTGACTGGAAGTAATGTGCACTGTTGTTATTCCTTTCACACTTTTATATTTTAACAAATGTATATGGTATGACTAAACAGAAACCAGGAGAAGCTCCTATCTACCTATCTTTTTTATTTTAAAAAACAAAGTTAATATTAAATATTTTGGGTAAAAATTATGCTAAATAAAAGTTTATTTATTTTTTAGCAATTTGATGCACATGTCATGTACTATGGATGATGTCTTATGTATTTCGGCATTTTATTAAAAAAAAACATTTCGGTCCATCACTAATTAATACATGGCTTGTATTACACGTAACTAACTGATATTGGCATTATATTCATGCTGTATAGCCAGAGTAGAACTGGCTCCCCCAGCTGAGCCTGGCTTCTGACCCTTGGAGTTTTGGGTTCCTTTGACTTGCTCACTGGAGGCCTAATTTTTAAGGCATGATTTTCAATTACGTTCTTCAATGAAACTGCTCAACAAAGACTTTAAGACATTACAGATAATACAGCATAATTTTCTGTAAAGCTGCTTTGAAACTATGTGTATTGTGAAAAGTTCTATACACACTATATATAAAAGAGCACAAAATAGAAGCATCAACACTAGTGGACTCAAACTTTTGCACCCCACTGTACTTTTAACTCACCTTCTCTTTTCATCCCTGTGGCCAGGCACTTCTGATAGCGGCAGTACTGGCAGCGATTGCGTTGGCGTTTGTCCACCAGACATTCCTTGTTGTCCCTGCAGGTGTAGCTCAGGTCCTTCCGAACTGTGCGCTTGAAGAAACCCTTACAGCCCTCACAGCTATACACACCATAGTGCTTACCTGCACACACAACATAACATTCACATTACCCCTAACCAGCATAACACATCTGTCACCCTCTCCCACCACTCCTGTTTTACGATACTCATTTGCACATCTATATTTATCAAGCTGCTAAATACTGTCTCAATTTGCACACAGCTATGAAAGTGTTTATCATCACTTCTACCCACTTTGTACTCCCACTTGTTTCTCACACGTCTCACCTGTTCACATTTCTTATGATGTATATTAATCTATAATGCACCGCTATATTTTATTCTCCCTTCTACATCTGTATACATATCTGTTTATATCCATAGATTCCATTTTTAATTAAATGTGGCATCTACCCTGACTACGATTTATAGAAGACATGAGTTTGCAGTATTCAAATGCTTAGAAAGGAAAACAAGGCTAAATAAATTCTTTTTACGCCTTTTAAGTCAATAGAAAGACAATCTGAAACCTCTATCTTCTAGTACGCACCAGAGGAGCGGTCTCCACAAATAGCACACAAGCGTTTCTGTGATAGCATTGGACCACAGCCACCAACAGACTTCAGGCCAAAAGGCGGTTTCACATCATCAGAGCTGCTGACAGCATGTAACCCAGACACAGACATGGAGGAGTTTATCTGTAAGAGATACAAATAAACAGAAAAAATGTGACGAGAAAACAAATCTCACCAAAGAGTAGCAATTCAGCCTTTTTATGATACTGGGGGATGATAGCGTCCTGAAGAACTTTAATATGTGGCTCACGTGAGGGTTGCTGTTGGGTCCATAGCCGACGGATGGGGTGCCAGGAACACCGGGAGAGCCGATGGACGAGCTGACAACTGAGAGTGGCGAGTCTACGGAGCTTACAGGGCTACTGATGCCGGAGCTGGAGGGCGGTAAGGAGTTCATAGATGCGAACTACACTGGCCAATGAAGACAGGAGACTGTTGACCTTTGATAATCTACTGAAAAAGAGATTAAAAGACAGACATTACACAAAGAGGGATTTAGAGAAAGGAAACTACAATGAGCATAATGAAAGATACAGGCAAGACTTTTCATTAAAGCATACATACAGTGCATGAAATACATATTGTATATCATGAAATCCTCAAATGGTAACCCAGTAAAGAATGGACACTAACGGTACTGGATGTAAACTGAAACTAAATACTAGAGAAAAGCTTGGGCCATACTCACTACTTTGCTTCTGAACAAATGTGTTTTCCTTAAATATAGTTGAAAATGTGGGAAATATATACTTTATAGGCAATAAATAGAGGCTTTTTGTCTGCTGCTTGGGATATGGGGCTTTTAATCCAAGTGGCAGACAAGGCCGTGTCTAAGGATGTGTTATAAAACCTAGTGAGTTACCTATGCCCTACCTAGACAACATTTATGGGCATCGTGGGCCAGTCGAACGTTCACAATTCTGTCTACAATGCCCTGAGACTCTGTCTAGGAAGGTGACTCGCTAGATTCGAACCGTTCGAAGGTTCAGTCTCGCCTATATCGCCCAAAAATGCTGCCTAAGTAGGCAGCTCACTTAGTTTTGAAACACAGCCTAAATCTGGGCTGCGTTTCCGAAAAGCATCGCAAGCTTGTGTCAAACTCAGTTCCTGGAGGGCCGCAGCCCTGCTCCAAAATGCCTACTTGTAATCTTCAAGCACTCCTGAAGACCTTGATTAGCTGCTTCAGGTGTGTTTAATTAGGTTTGGAGCTAAACTCTGTTGGACTGTGGCCCTCCAGGATCCGAGTTTTGCGCCATTGGCGCCAGTGTTTTCTACGATCAACTTCAGCTTGCGATGCTTTTGGGAAACCCAGCCCTGTTCTTTAAATTCATCCCCACCAAAACTGGCACTATCAACGCTAATCTCGTCCAATTCCATCCGACTGACAATATATCGTTAAAATAAAAATAAAAACATTAGTTACAGTGTCATTTTTTTATTTTCTAACACATTTATTAATTAATTAAGACGCAGCGCTGAGTGCTGCTAACGTGCTAATGAAGGCTAACGGACTGTTTATGAGTAAAATAAGGCCATTTTTATTCCTACAACATTATTCAAACACATAAATCGCATTATTTACATACTAACACACTTTTGAGCAAAATTCATATATAGCGAGCCAAAATAATACAGCGAGCAAACGCTACGCTTGTGTTAGCTTAGCCTAGCTCATCCAAGTGTTTGTTTGTTTGTTTTTCCGTCGTTTTTAAATGAAGTTTACAGAATTTGCACGAGCATTTCGACTCCAGTCTCACCCAACAAAATGCCTCGTCCTCCAACAGCAACGATTCGGGTCCTTTACAGCATCGTTTAGTCTATATTTTAGAGTTCAAGCCATAAATGTTTGCATCCAGACAAATACCTTGTTAGTCAAGCCTCCTAGTGGACACTGTCAGACTATTCACTTAAATAAATGCAAGCAAATATATAAATATCAAAAAAAATAAAAAATAATATGCACACAGATAAGTAATACCTTTATGTTTTGGTTATTAAAATTGTTATTTTGCTTGAGCACAGTTAAAAGTTTGGCAAAGCATTTTTCCTTGACATAATCACACCAATACCAGCCTATATTTGCGAATGAACAGACATTCATTTAGGTGTTTTTCAGTTTAATCTGTAGCAGAAACTACATGGTCATCTGAGATGTCTAACACGAGGAGAACATGCCACAATCTTTGTCATTATGAAAAGTGTGATTTGTCTATTTACCCAGAATAGGGCCCACACCCATAACATTCCTCAGGTGTGACATTTCATTCTGCCTGAACTGCAACTTGATCTGTTCACCCTCATTCTTATGCAAAATGCATGTACAAATGACAAATGTATTGTCATTTTCCAACTGTCAAAGTAACCCTATATATATCTCAGAAAATATGTAGTCTGTTTCGGCATATGAAAGGACTTAATTCTGATCTCATGAAAGATTTTGCAGACGATTGCAAATAGCTTTGACAACTTTATTTCTTAAGAGTGAAGGAGTGAACAGGCTAACCAGCATTCTTCAAGAGAAGCATAAGCCAGCTTTTTAAATAGTTAGACTCTGGTCGTGCAAGAAAGAAGTGAGAAGTTTTTTCGAGAAAGTAAGTATTCCATAATTCCAATGAAATAACATACAAAATGTAATTGTGTTTTGATTTTAACATTAAACAAATAGCTGTTCATTTGATGGCATAAGACTGAACAATTTTAAGGAGGAAGAGGATGTGTGGATCATGGTAGTAGGCTTTTACCCACACACTGGGCTCAGTGCTGTTCCTGAAAATACATAATGTTACAGAAGTTCTTTCTCCTTATTGTCTTTGGTAAGTATTCTAAATAAACATAAATGTTAATTATATATATATATATATATACACACACACACACACACACACACATACATACATATATATATATTTGTTTTTGTTTTTGTTTTTTTAGGATGGGCAATAGTTTTTTAGAAATGACTACAATTTTAAAGTCTTGTCTTCTGATGTTCTTTGATGAAATGATACTTTGTTTGCTATAATGTGACCTTTAACTTTTAGAAACTTAATCTTATGTTCTTCAAAGGGCTCTTCTCCTTCACTTCAAGCCAAATATCTCACCAGTATCATTTCATAAATATCAGTAAGAACTGGACCGAAGCTCAGAGTTTCTGTCGAGATATGTACACAGACCTGGCAACTGTAAATAATGTGGATGAGATGAACAGCTTGTTCAAGACCATAACTGATGTTTCACATGATGTGTATATTGGACTTCATAGAAGTCAAGTGTTCAAATGGCACTGGTCCCTTCCAGACAGTTTCTACAATGAAGATACTTTCCAGAACTGGAAAAATGGACAGCCAGATATACATAATAATGAGGGCTGTGCTGTGATGCAAAACAACGGGAAATGGTTTAACGATAGTTGTGACACAAAGAGGCAGTTTGTATGCTTTAATGGTAAGCTTTTCTATTGTACTATTAAAAACTGGGATCAAAACATTATCTATTGAATTGTGACTATAGTTTACAATGTAGTTTAGATGGTAACACAGTTTATGATTAGTGGTCAACCAAAATTTATTTTTTAATGGCCGATGCCAATATCCAGAGTACAGGGTGGACGATAGGCCGATACAATGCCGATATATCACACAATTTACTATAGTAAATAACAAATATAAAATTGCTAAAAAAAAAAGATAAATTTAGTCATTTATTTGCCCAAGAAGAAATTGTTAATATATTAGAAAGAAGGAAATCACTGTACACACAGTAGTCCAGAAACCATGGATGGCATGTCCACGTTAGCAATCACATTTACTCAAAAATATCAAATCAAACCAATTGTACATACAGTGCATAGTGAACATGGCATTCACTTATAGCACACGTGACGCGCTTTTACCTTGGGCTGCATCCGAAAACATAGGCAACTTACTTGCTACTTGCTGCCTAATCAGTTAATGGCTTAACTGACAGCTGTTTTGAATAAATGGAACTCTTAAGGAAACTGGTCTCCAAACAGTTTGAAAAGCACCTTATTTTCATCGTACCTCCGTATAAAGCCTCTGGAGGCTGCATTTTCCTGGTTTCGGACATAGCCTTGAAGTTGCACTCGTGCAGACCCAGGACGAGCCTCAATCTCCTGGCAGTTTAAACAGCCTGAATCGCCTACTTGGATTGTCACGGAGTGACCATCATGATTTGTGAATGAGAGGAACTTTTGATCCTGATCCTGAAGTTTTTGATTCTGGCTGATGGAATACACGCTTCAGAGGAAGATATTAGATGAGCGCTCGACGGGAAGAAAACACTGGATTTTCGTGAGGTTCAAGAATGACATCTGTTTAAACGAGATATCTGCATATTTGCAAACGGTATATAATACAAGTTTTATTGATATTTGCCTTTCATCATTAGAAAAGTTACAGGGAACTGTTGAGGGTAGACTGTTAGAATATGTGCTTCAGAGGATGATTTATGAGCACTCCACAGGACGCTGGATCTGCTGAAGTTGTGTGAGGTTGGTTTATTACATCTGTTTAAATGAGATGTGCGCATATTTGCAGACGGTATGTATGATATTAGTTTTATTGATATTTGCCTTTTTATCATTAGACAAGACATTTACATTTACAGGGATCTGTTGAGGAGAGAGAGGGAGAATGAAATAGGCAAGCACTTTAACATTATGAGCTCAAACGCATCTGCCGTGGCTCTGAAATGCGGATCGTTTAAATGACACTGTGTTGCACACCGGTCTATTATTGTAGTAACACGATGGCACGTAACAAAACGAACAATGACTGGTCGTTTACACGTCCCAGTCGCTTCACATGCAAGCAGGCGATTTTCAACGCCCTCAAGAAAAAATAAATAAATAAATAAAAAATTTAAAAAAAATCGGCCAAACGGGAAAATGTATCAGACTCTGTGACCACTATTTATGATTATGACATATTGCTGGTTTTGTCAAGTTTTGGAATCTGTGATGAAAACAGTTGAACATTGATCTGATATTACAAATCTTTCTAAACTTTTCATTCTCATTTGTCTTTAGCAAGAGCCAATAAAATGTATATCCTGACTGAGCAGAATAAATCCTGGAGGGAGGCTCAAGAATACTGCAGGACCTTCCACACTGGTCTAGCCAATGCCAGAAACAACTCTGAAAATAAGGATGTCAGTAAGACTGTCAATAGCGAAGCATGGATCGGACTGTTTAAAGACCCCTGGTTGTGGTCAGATCAGAGCAACTCTTCTTTCCGGTTCTGGAATTTCAGCCAGTTAATCAACATCAGTAGAGATCAGGACTGTGGTGCAGTGATGGTGAATGAAACAGGGAGATGGAATGACGTCCGATGTGATGTATCTCTGCCCTTTATCTGTCATGGTGGTGAGGTTACACACTTAGAATCAGACAAAACACTCTAATTTCCAGCATCTCTGTATGTAATATGTAAAAATAATAATAATAATAATGAATCCCCTTTTAATCTCGACTTCATTCTGTCTTCCCTACAGATCTGAAAGCTCATCCAACCACTAAACCAGGTACATTTCAGCACCAAAATAAACAGCCAGTTTGAATCTGAACACATCATGCTTTGCACCTCACAAATATAACATTTAACACACCCTCAGAATATAGATTATGACATGAGAATGGATACTATAAAATCAGCAGCTTGTTTAACATGTAAAAACAGACCATACCTTTTCTCATTCTATACATCTGAACATACATGAGCCAAAACATTAGGACCACCTGCCTAATATGCTGTTGGTCCTCCACATGCTGCCAAAACAACACCAACCTGCCAAGGCATGGACTCTACAAAACCCCTGAAGGTGTCCTGTAAGATCCTTCAAGTCCTGTAAGTTGCGAGGTGGAGCCGCCGCAGATCGGACTTGTTGGTCCAGCACATCCCACAGATGCTTACTCGGATTGAGATCTGAGGAATTTGGAGGCCAGGGCAACACCTTGAACTCTTCATCATGTTCCTCAAACCATTCCCGAACAATGTGTGCAGTGTGACAGGGCTCATTATCCTGCTGGAAGAGGCCACTGCCACCAGGAAATACCATTGCCATGAAGAGGTGTACCTGGTCTGCTATGATATTTAGGTAGGTGGCACATGTCAAATTGACGTCCACATGAATGGCCGGACCTGGGGTTTCCCAGCAGAGCATTGCCCAGAGCATCACACTCCCTCCACCGGCTTATCGTCTTCCCACAATGCATCCTGGTCCCATCACTTCCCCAAGTAAATGGTGCACATGTACACTGCCGTCCATGTGATGTAAAAGAAAATGGCACTCATTGGACCAGGCGACCTTCTTCCACTGCTCCAAGGTCCAGTTCTGACGCTCGCATGCTCATTGTAGGTGCTTTCTACGGTGGATAGGGGTCATCATGGGCACTCTGACCGGTCTGTGGCTACGCAGCCTCATACGTAGCAGGATGTGATGCATCATTAAAATTTTCAGTGACTTGTGGCACATTAGACCTTCTATCGGTTCGGACCAGACAGGATAGCCTTCATTGCCTTCGTGCATCGATGAGCATTGGGCGCCCAACACCCTGTCGCTGGTTCGTCCTTCCTCGGACCACTGTCGGTAGGTACCCACCACTGCTGACCTTTCTGTTTCAGAGATGCTCTGACCCAGTCGTCTAGCCATAACAATTTGGTCCTTGTCCAAACTCCTGCCCATTTCTCCTGCATACAACACGTTGACTATGAGAACTGATTGTTCCATGACATGTGGCCTTGTTAGGTGATGAGCAACGTTATCTGCTTCACCTGTGAGTGGTCATAATGTTTTGGCTCATCGGTGTATACAAATTCACAGTCTGTTATAGCAAAAGCCTTAACTATAAATGTTATCACCAACAATTTATTAACCAAAATTGTTTACACTAATACAGCTACCCCCAGACCAGCAACAACACAGCACATACCAGCCCAAAACACAACAGAGCAGGAAAATACAAGCACACAACCAACAAAAATACTCACTACAGGTGCAGAACAAGGTATGAGATCTGTACTTGCTTTGTCATTTGCATTTATGTTATAGTAGGCCTACACTGAAGAATAATGCACCTCTTAAATGCATTGTGAACTGAGACATTTCCAAACATCTAATTAATTGTGCATAAAGAATATCAAATCAGATTTTTTTTTTTTTTTTTTTTTTTTTTTTTAATCATCAAACTCAGTATAAACCCTATTTCTGCCTAACTGTCCCATAGATAACCTGATTCTGGTCCATGAAAATCTCACATGGATTGAAGCTGTGAGTTACTGCAGAAAGCACCATGTGGACCTGGTCTCCATTCCCAGTGAGGAGCTTCAGAATAAGGTAGCGAGGAAAGCCTTCCAGGCCTACACTTCTCATGTATGGCTGGGTCTCCATTACTCCTGCACCTTCAACTTCTGGTTCTGGATAAAGAACACAGAAATGGGCTGCTACCAGAACTGGGCACCAGATCATGGGCCAAATGGTTTTGAGGATTGTGGGATATCAGGAGCCATGGAGTCCACTGGGGGGCACCGTTGGGTTGGGAGGCCAGGGAGGGAAAGGCTTAATTTCATCTGTCAAACCTGTGGAAGTTGCCAGTTATGTACTGCTGAATTGTAACTATAATGAACAAAGACATTCTGTGAAGAGGCAGTCTGAAAGAGGCTGTGGATAGCGGATTGATCCGTAGACTATATTTGTTAAGTCAGGGTATCTGCAGGTATCAGCATTTCCAGTTTAATACTTTTTAATACCCTTTTGAAGACCTTCTCAATCATTCACATTCTCTGTTCCTCACTGTTGGAAAGCTCTTCCAACAGATATCACAAATACAGTTGTCTTTTGTTCTAAATTGCAAATAGTCTGTGTTTGATATGTACAGTTTTACTATTAGCTATGTAGCAGATATAAAAATGTATCTTTAATTATTTGTATTTTTTTTGTAAAGCATATGAAAATAATGTTAATTTCACTATATTGAAGGATATTCTAAAATAAACTATGTTGTAAAAAATTTTATTTTTAAATTGTCATTCATGTTCGTATTAATTTTAAAATTAGTTCATTCAATGTGTGACTTTTATTTTGAAAAAATAATGTCCAGGGGCCGGTTGCACCAGCCTTAGTGCATGGGCACTAAGTCACACTTTACGCACTACTAAATATTTGAGCGTTGCACCATTAAACTTAAATAGAACGTAACCCTACATATAAACGAAATATTTACGAAAGCCTCCGACCAGGAGTAACGGATGGAATAAAGAAGCAGACTCATTTAATGACATCAATGAGCTCATGTTTTGCGTGACAGGCTTCAATCCTTTCGACATATATGATGATGTTGGCATTTACACTCGTTTACATTTACGAGAGAGAGAGAGAGAGAGAGAGAGAGAGAGAGAGAGAGAGAGAGAGAGAGAGAGAGATGTACTTTTAAGCAGCTCTTCAGCATGAAACCATTTTAATGGTGCAGTTTTGAGGGACGGCGACCGACATGAGCATGCTGCAGTGAGTGATCCTCATAATGGCCAGGAGGAGAGCACTCATAACGAATATATATGAACTATAGTCACATAGTATGAATTAACTCCTTATGAACCCAGCCGGGAAGGGAGTTTATTTATAATGAAAGTGCTTGTGACTTATGGTAAATTATAACAGCCTGAATGCAGGTGGTTGTGTAAATGATGGGAGCCCGTACTTAAAGGGAAGGGCATAAGTATATAAATATATACATATATGTATACACTATATTGCCAAAAGTATTCGCTCACCCATCCAAATAATTGAATTCAGGTGTTCCAATCACTTCCATGGCCACAGGTGTATAAAATGAAGCACCTAGGCATGCAGACTGCTTCTACAAACATTTGTGAAAGAATGGGCCACCCTCAGGAGCTCAGTGAATTTCAGCGTGGTACTGTGATAGGATGCCACCTGTGCAACAAGTCCAGTCATGAAATTTCCTCCCTACTAAATATTCCACAGTCAACTGTCAGTGGTATTATAACAAAGTGGAAGCGATTGGGAATGACAGCAACTCAGCCACGAAGTGGTAGGCCACGTAAAATGACAGAGCGGGTCAGCGGATGCTGAGGCGCATAGTGCGCAGAGGTCGCCAACTTTCTGCAGAGTCAATCGCTACAGACCTCCAAAGTTCATGTGGCCTTCAGATTAGCTCAAGAACGGTGCGTAGAGAGCTTCATGGAATGGGTTTCCATGGCCGAGCAGCTGCATCCAAGCCATACATCACCAAGTGCAATGCAAAGAGTCGGATGCAGTGGTGTAAAGCACGCCGCCACTGGACTCTAGAGCAGTGGAGACACGTTCTCTGGAGTGACGAATCACGCTTCTCCATCTGGCAATCCGATGGACGAGTCTGGGTTTGGCGGTTGCCAGGAGAACGGTACTTGTCTGACTGCATTGTGCCAACTGTGAAGTTTGGTGGAGGGGGTATTATGGTGTGGGGTTGTTTTTCAGGAGCTGGGCTTGGCCCCTTAGTTCCAGTGAAAGGAACTCCGAATGCTTCAGCATACCAAGAGATTTTGGACAATTCCATGCTCCCAACTTTGTGGGAACAGTTTGGGGATGGCCCCTTCTTGTTCCAACATGACTGCGCACCAGTGCACAAAGCAAGGTCCATAAAGACATGGATGAGCGAGTTTGGTGTGGAAGAACTTGACTGGCCTGCACAGAGTCCTGACCTCAACCCGATAGAGCACCTTTGGGATGAATTAGAGCGAAGACTGCGAGCCAGGCCTTCTCGTCCAACATCAGTGTCTGACCTCACAAATGTGCTTCTGGAAGAATGGTCAAAAATTCCCATAAACACACTCCTAAACCTTGTGGAAAGCCTTCCCAGAAGAGTTGAAGCTGTTATAGCTGCAAAGGGTGGGCCGACGTCATATTAAACCCTATGGATTAAGAATGGGATGTCACTTATGTTCATATGTGTCTAAAGGCAGATGAGCGAATACTTTTGGCAATATAGTGTATATGGCCAATGAATGGCAAGTGCTCTAAACAGAGAGGACTTGTGAAGAAAGAGACGTTACGTCTAGGTTGTAAAACCATGCGAATGTGTTTTGAGAGGACCATCCTGCTGCAAAACATATGTCTTGTAAGGACACACCATTCGTCCATGCCCATGAGGAGGCCATGCCTCACATTGAGTGTGCTTTAACACCAATTGGGCAAGTCTGACCCTGCGACTTATAAGCCAGGGTAATTGCATCGACAGTCCAGTGAGAAAGTCTTTGCTTGGAGACGGACATTCCATTTGTGCGTCCTCCGTAGCATATAAAGAGCTGATCAGACAGTCTGAACTGGCAAGTACGCTCAACGTATGCTTGTAGTGCCTGCACAGGGCATAACAAATGCAATGATTGTTCCTCATCTGAATTAAATGGAGGAGGGAAGAAGGCCTGAAGGTGAACCTCCTGCGCTTTGAAGGGTGTGGTCAGGACCTTGGGCACATAACCTTTCCTGGGTTTGACAGTGGCTTTTGAAAGACCGGGGCCAAACTCCAGACACGAATTGGTCAACTGATAGTGCATGCAGGTCACCGACCCGTTTTACTGAGGCCAGAGCCAGCAGTAGTGCGGTCTTAACGGAGAGCATGTGCAAATCGACAGAGTCCAAAGGCTCGAAGGGGGGCCCTGCGAGAGCTTTTAGGACTAAAGTTAAGTCTCAAGTTGGGACTGTAGCCGGCTGAGGTGGGTTTAATCGTCTTGCTCCTTTAAGGAACTTTATGATTAAATCATGCTTGCCTATAGAGGCGCCGGCTTCATGTGCGTGATACGCAGATATACAGGTGCATCTCAATAAATTAGAATGTCGTGGAAAAGTTCATTTATTTCAGTAATTCAACTCAAATTGTGAAACTCGTTTCTTAAATCAATTCAATGCACACAGACTGAAGTAGTTTAAGTCTTTGGTTCTTTTAATTGTGATGATTTTGGCTCACATTTAACAAAAACCCACCAATTCACTATCTCAAAAAATTAGAATATGGTGACATGCCAATCAGCTAATCAACTCAAAACACCTGCAAAGGTTTCCTGAGCCTTCAAAATGGTCTCTCAGTTTGGTTCACTAGGCTACACAATCATGGGGAAGACTGCTGATCTGACAATTGTCCAGAAGACAATCATTGACACCCTTCACAAGGAGGGTAAGCCACAAACATTCATTGCCAAAGAAGCTGGCTGTTCACAGAGTGCTGTATCCAAGCATGTTAACAGAAAGTTGAGTGGAAGGAAAAAGTGTGGAAGAAAAAGATGCACAACCAACAGAGAGAACCGCAGCCTTATGATTGTCAAGCAAAATCGATTCAAGAATTTGGGTGAACTTCACAAGGAATGGACTGAGGCTGGGGTCAAGGCATCAAGAGCCACCACACACAGACGTGTCAAGGAATTTGGCTACAGTTGTCGTATTCCTCTTGTTAAGCCACTCCTGAACCACAGACAACGTCAGAGGCGTCTTACCTGGGCTAAGGAGAAGAAGAACTGGACTGTTGCCCAGTGGTCCAAAGTCCTCTTTTCAGATGAGAGCAAGTTTTGTATTTCATTTGGAAACCAAGGTCCTAGAGTCTGGAGGAAGGGTGGAGAAGCTCATAGCCCAAGTTGCTTGAAGTCCAGTGTTAAGTTTCCACAGTCTGTGATGATTTGGGGTGCAATGTCATCTGCTGGTGTTGGTCCATTGTGTTTTTTGAAAACCAAAGTCACTGCACCCGTTTACCAAGAAATGTTGGAGCACTTCATGCTTCCTTCTGCTGACCAGCTTTTTAAAGATGCTGATTTCATTTTCCAGCAGGATTTGGCACCTGCCCACACTGCCAAAAGCACCAAAAGTTAGTTAAATGACCATGGTGTTGGTGTGCTTGACTGGCCAGCAAACTCACCAGACCTGAACCCCATAGAGAATCTATGGGGTATTGTCAAGAGGAAAATGAGAAACAAGAGACCAAAAAATGCAGATGAGCTGAAGGCCACTGTCAAAGAAACCTGGGCTTCCATACCACCTCAGCAGTGCCACAAACTGATCACCTCCATGCCACGCCGAATTGAGGCAGTAATTAAAACAAAAGGAGCCCCTACCAAGTATTGAGTACATATACAGTAAATGAACATACTTTCCAGAAGGCCAACAATTCACTAAAAATGTTTTTTTTATTGGTCTTATGATGTATTCTAATTTTTTGAGATAGTGAATTGGTGGGTTTTTGCTAAATGTGAGCCAAAATCATCACAATTAAAAGAACCAAAGACTTAAACTACTTCAGTCTGTGTGCATTGAATTTATTTAATACATGAGTTTCACAATTTGAGTTGAATTACTGAAATAAATGAACTTTTCCACGACATTCTAATTTATTGAGATGCACCTGTACACTTTGAGCATTGATGGAGTGAGTGTTGCATCTAAATCACTCTTGAAGAAATATTAGAATGTCATATATGGGGCAGTTTACTGGATCCTTGCTATGTGAGAGACACCAGTCAGTGAACACCTTCCATTTTAGTGTGTAGAGGTGTCTCGTGGACAGTGCTCTGGCCTGTAAAACGGTGTTCATGACTGAACGCGTCAGTTCTGGCACGTGTAGTGCGCCCCGTTCAGGGGCCACACATGCAGGTTCCACAGCTGGGGCTGGGGATGCCAGATTGTGCCTTGCGCCTGAGAGAGGAGATCCCTCCTCAGTGGTATTTCCCATGGTGAGCTGTACAGCATCTCCATTATTTCCGGAAACCATGGCTGGTTGGGCCATTTCGGCGCAACTAATAGAACCATTTCCTTGTCCTCTCGGATAGTGATGCGCATGCGCCCTTGGCGCCAAGCATGTCGTGGTACGTGGCACTTCAGCCAGCACTGAAGAGGTCTCTTGTGTAAGAGACCTAATGGGATAAAGGCTGATGCCGCCGCCATAAGAACTAATGCTTTCTGAAACTGCTTCAAAGGAAGTGTTCTCCCCAGTTTGAAATGAGACATACACAGACACTGTAGAATGGCCTGAACGCGTACGCTAGTGAGGTGAGCGCGCCCGCTCGTGGAGTCGAGGTGGACTCCCAAAAAGGAGACTTTTTGGCTGAGGGAGAATGCGATCTTCGCCCAGTTTACATTGAGGCCCAAGCTGTTTAGATGCTGAAGCAGTAAGTCTCTCTGCTGGCAAAACAGAGCCTCTGATTGCGCCAGTAACAGCCAATCATCGAGGTAGTTCAAGATGCGTACACTGCTCAGTATCAGAGGGGCGAGAAAGGCATCGATGCACTTCATGAATGTGCGAGGAGCCAGAGACTGTCCGAAGGGCAGGACTTTGAATTGATACGCTGTTCCCTCGAGATTCCGCGAATCTCAAAAACATCATGTGATATCGTACAATTTGGATATGAAAGTACGCATCCTTCAGATCTGTCGACCCAAACCAATCGTGTGGGTGTACATGCGATAAGATCCGTTTCTGAGTAATCATTATGAACGGGCGCTTTATAAGTGCGTGATTTAAATGTCTCAGATCTAGGATTGGCAGAAGTCTGCCATCTTTCTTTGGAACAAGAAAATAACAGCTGTAAAACCTCTTTTGTGCTTGACAATTTGGTACAGTCTCTATCGCGTTTTTCACGATGAGACTGTGTATTTCGGCTCGTAACACGGGCGCGTCTTCGGACGAAACTGTGGAAGACAGAACGCTGTTGAAACGGGGTGGCTGGCATGCAAACTGGATCGTATAACCATGTTCGATCGTTATTTGCACCCATTCTGAAATGCCTGTTAGGGCTCGCCACGTGTCTGTACAAATAAATTTAATTGATACTGAATTAATGTCCACACTGTTTTCCAAATCACCTTTTCCCCTTAAAGGAAGACATGCACATTCTGCAAAGACACCCAAAAGAAAGTGAATTGCAGGCAGGAAAAATGCAGGAAAGAGGAAAATCATAATACAATTAATTTCAAACGTGATAAAACATCTCACTACTGTAAATGTCTCATCTAATAATTATGGTCTTCCACTGTAGAGTTGATCAACTTAGCATCACAGCATGGAATCTGTTGAAAACATCGTCACTATTCACAGACAGTTCAGGTAAAACACCATTCCTTTTTATACTCAGTAATAATGCCATTTCAAAACATGTGAAGCATTCACAAAAAAGATGCTAAATAGAAATAAACAAAATCTCAAAATGTCTGATGTACTTTCAGCACACACCTGTTAGCACAATAATGCTATAGTTTATATGTAATACATTGCACTCCGTTTCTGGACGTCTATCGTAGCCGGACTGTAACGGTGGATAATACAAGTAATCCCAACTGCTGACTTCTTGCCAGTAAAGTGAAAAGAGCACACAAAAAAATGATTCCAAGCTTTTTCAAACAGACGTTTCTAAGTCAATCCTTCTTTAGGCAGCCGATGGAAGAAGCAGAATCTGGGACAGGAGCACTTTGCTTTGCGAGTGATTTCTGAACATAACATTGCTGTTTTAGACTAAACTTTAGTTTCGTTTGATTATTAGGATAACCATTAACTGCACACATTGTCCAGGAATTTTGAGACATTTTACAACATTTAAAAAGCAAAAATACAGTGGTGTGAAAAAGTGTTTGCCCCCATTCCTGATTTCTTATTTTTTTGCATGTTTGTCACACTTAAATGTTTCAGATCATCAACCAAGTTTAAATATTAGTCAAAGATAACACAAGTAAACACAAAATGCAGTTTTTAAATGAAGGTTGTTATTATTAAGGGAAAACAAAATCCAAACCTACATGGCCCTGTATGAAAAAGTGTTTGCCCCCTAAACCTAATAACTGGTTGGGCCACCCTTAGCAGCAACAACTGCAATCAAGCGTTTGCGATAACTTGCAATGAGTCTTTTACAGCGCTGTGGAGGAATTTTGGCCCACTCATCTTTGCAGAATTATTGTAATTCAGCCACATTGGAGGGTTTTCGAGCATGAACTGCCTTTTTAAGGTTATGCCACAGCATCTCAATAGGATTCAGGTCAGGACTTTGACGAGGCCACTCCAAAGTCTTCATTTTGATTTTCTTCAGCCATTCAGAGGTGGACTTGCTGGTGTGTTTTGGATCATTGTCCTGCTGCAGAACCCAAGTTCGCTTCAGCTTGAGGTCACGAACAGATGGCCGGACATTCTCCTTCAGGATTTTTTGGTAGACAGCAGAATTCATGGTTCCATTTATCACAGCAAGTCTTCCAGGTCCTGAAGCAGCAAAACAGCCCCAGACCATCACACTACCACCACCATATTTTACTGTTGGTATGATGTTGTTTTTCTGAAATGTGGTGTTACTTTTACGCCAGATGTAATGGGACACACACCTTCCAAAAAGTTCAACTTTTGTCTCGTCAGTCCACAGAGTATTTTCCCAAAAGTCTTGGGGATCATCAAGATGTTTTCTGACAAAAATGAGACGAGCCTTAATGTTCTTTTTGCTCAGCAGTGGTTTTCGTCTTGGAACTCTGCCATGCAGGCCATTTTTGCCCAGTCTCTTTCTTATGGTGGAGTCGTGAACACTGACCTTAACTGAGGCAAGTGAGGCCTGCAGTTCTTTGGATGTTGTCGTGGGGTCTTTTGTGACCTCTTGGATGAGTCGTCGCTGCGCTCTTGGGGTAATTTTGGTCGGCCGGCCACTACTGGGAAGGTTCAACACTGTTCCATGTTTTCGCCATTTGTGGATAATGGCTCTCACTGTGGTTCTCTGGAGTCCCAAAGCTTTAGAAATGGCTTTATAACCTTTTCCAGACTGATAGATCTCAATTACTTTCTTTCTCATTTGTTCCTGAATTTCTTTGGATCTCGGCATGATGTCTAGCTTTTGAAGATCGTTTGGTCTACTTCACTTTGTCAGGCAGGTCCTATTTAAGTGATTTCTTGATTGAGAACAGGTGTGGCAGTAATCAGGCCTGGGTGTGGCTAGAGAAATTGAACTCAGGTGTGATAAACCACAGTTAAGTTATGTTTTAACAGGTGGGGCAAACACTTTTTCAAACAGGGCCATGTAGGTTTGGATTTTGTTTTCCCTTAATAATAACAACCTTCATTTAAAAACTGCATTTTGTGTTTACTTGTGTTATCTTTGACTAATATTTAAACTTGTTTGATGATCTGAAACATTTAAGTGTGACAAACATGCAAAAAAATAAGAAATCAGGAAGGGGGCAAACACTTTTTCACACCACTGTATAACCGCATGACACGCAAGCAAGCAGTGCGGCTACACACAAAACGCCTACCAATCACACTTCCACTAGTCATCCTGAAATTCCGCCCACCTTGAGAAATACAAGACCTTTTTCACAGACTGTGATGATGCGTTTCCGCCTTATTTAACAGCGTAAATCTAGCAAACCTTTTTATATGATCATTTTAAATATTGAGTGTAAGTTTATACATTATGCTTTGTTATATTACCCTGGAATTAGTTTTAAAAATTGAATTACCACAGCTTTGAGGGGGTTTCTATTTGTCATGTGTATTGTGTTGATTCATGTCTTTTATTTTGAAATTCTAGTTCCTGTTTCATGTCATGTGTTCCTGTTTCCCTTGTCATGTGATTTCTGTTTTCCGTCCATGTTCATGTGTCATGTTTTCATTGGTTTATTGTTTAATTAGCTTGTTATGAGTTCTGTTTGTTCGTTGGTTTATGTTCTCCCATGTCTTGTATTTAAGCCCTTATGTTTGCATTGTCTAGTTGTCAAGTATTGAATGTGATGAATGTGTTTGTTATGCTGTAGTCAAGTCAAGTCAAGTCAAGTCCATGTTTTGTTTTGTAGTCAGGGTTATTGGTTTCACATTTATTAATAAACTGCACTTGGGTTCTTCATCTTCATGTCTTCGTCATTGCCATCATTGTCTGCAGTTCCAGCATATGTTACACTATTACAGCTGCTGAGAGAGTGACAGTAAATTTGGCATCTTCTTCCATCTGACTGTCTTAATCCACCGCTCTCTATTTTTTTCTTCTTCTGGAAAGTAATTCAAATGTAATAGTTGATTTTTTCTTTTGCTCTTGGAGCACATGGGTAAGTGAAAATAATGTTTGCTGTGGACTCCCATTCACCGCTGTCGAAGATTACCCTGCAAACATTAACTTCAGCGTTCCAAAACCCGGAGTGTGAAAAAGGTCAGGTTAGCCGAGCATGCTGTGATGACATGCGCTAAACGGTCTTTTGGCATAGGGGCGTTTACATTTGTAAAGCGGAGTGTCTATTTGCACCCCAGTGTAAATAGCATCTGCCACACAAACCAGCTATTTGAACCCCAATAGTCTGGTGGGACCACTGAAATATGTGACAAACTTAACAGATGTCGCTGCAATGGCGTAGGCTGTAGAGACAGTGTGTGATCGTGTAGTGCTTTCCTAGCGACTGCGGATCGAATCTAACTTTTGTCCCGCTCTTTTTCCCATTCGGCTTCCTGTTTCCACTCTTAATATTTCCGTTAATACTACTTAAAATAATAGATAAAAAATATATAAATGTTGATTTTATCGCAGTGATTTGGTCACGGTGAATGTTGAGGAGTGCATAGAACGGTTTGATCTGGAGGCGGGGTCTGTCATTTGCATTTGTTCCCACGGCTCGGCATCGCTTGTGTACATTGCATCACTGTATTACTAATGAGGCTTTTCCACTACACGGTACAGCTCGACTCAACTCGCTTTTTGGGGGTTTTCCCACTGTGGATAGTACCTGGTACCTGGTACTTTTAGTACCACCTCGGTCGAGGTTCCAAACGAGCCGAGCCAATACTAAATGTGATGTCAAAACCCTGCAGATCACTGATTGGTCAGAGAGAATCGTCACTACCAGCGTCACTGGATTTGTGACACAGGACATCAACCTGCTAGTTTTAAAGTTAGCAACAGTGATAGCAATATCGTTTGTTCATGCGACTTTCGAATTGTAAAAAGAAATGGCTGTGCACAAAACCACGCCGTGGTCAATAAATGAGGTGCAGACGTTCCTCTTGTTAGCGACGAACGAAATGATGCGAAACGAAAAAGTCTTTCAGGATGTGTCTCAGCTGTTGGCCGCACACGGCTAACACTGGACCTACCAACAGTGTAGGGAAAAGTTAAAAAAACTTAAGTGACTACAGAACCATCACAGACCACAACAGCCGGAGTGGTTCAAACAGAAGAAAGTGGAAGTGGTTCAACCAAATGGACGCAATCTATGGCAATAGACCGGTGAGCAATGGGAGGGAGAGTGCCCTGGACTCGGCCACGGCATTGTTGGAGTCCACAATGGAGGATGGTACGTTTTGTTACGTTAACTCTATATTCTGCTTGAAATGTTCACTTTATTCAGTTGACCAGCTACTGGAAAGCTTGCTTCTAAAACAACCAGGCCAATTTAACTGTTACACTTGTGTAAAATCACCATGCAACAACTGCTTTATGCAGCACAATGAGCTAGTAGCTAACAGCTAGCGGTCGTGTTATTGTTTATGGTCAGTAACATTTGTGTCGCATTTAAGATGATGTATCAGCAGAAGAGGCGGCGCAACTATGACGATCAGCCTATAATCCCACCCATGTTGAGGTGGCACTAAACTGCAATGGAAAAGCAAGCTCAGAAAAGTAAAGCGAGCAGAGTATAACGTGCAGTGGAAAAGTGCCATAATATTGTAGTAACCATGTTCTTTGGAAGAAACCATAGTTTTAATGCAATTAACAATGGTGTTGTTAGTACAGTAATATGGTGCTAATATAGTGACCATGGCTAATTTTGTGTTTATTGTAAATTTACAAAAAAACCTTGTTGAAACCAAGGTTACAGTAGTAAAAAAAATACAGTTATTTTTTTGCTAAGGTAAGGTTAAGAGTAGGTTTAGGGGTAGAGGTTAATGTAGTGTGTCTGTGGGTGTGACAAGGAGGAGGGCGGGGCCGAGCTGTGAGTCTGCACGGCTGGCCCCCAATCGGGCTAATCAGCCAAGGAGAGGGATAAGACCGAGCCGGATGTGGAAGTTCGAGAGAGAGAGAGAGAGAGAGAGAGAGAGAGAACTTGCACGCCAGCTCCCGGACACACTGTCGCCCGGTCCTCAACTGCTCCTCCACCCTCTGGCGGACGCCAGCTCACTCCTCCCCCGGCGGATAGCAGCAAGTCCTCTGGCCCCTGGTGGATGGAACAGCTCCTCCCCTTCTCGGCAGATGGCCGTGGTTCCTCTGGCTCTCGTGGCCGGCAGCGACCCCTCCGTCCCCAGGCAGACAGCTGCGGCTGCTCCCTTGGCAGATGGCAGTGGTGAGGACTCTGCGACAGCACATCCCTCCTCCATCCCGGGTTTCAGCACCACTGTAACAAGTAAAGGACGGGTAAGGAGGAGGCGGGAACTGGCTGAACAGTCAAAATAATGTTTAATGAAAACGTTAAAAAAAATAAACACACGGCAGCTGCGTGACTCTCTCTCTCTCTCGAACTGCCGCATCCGGCTTGGCCTTATTCCTCTCCTCGGCTGATTAGCCCGATTTTATCTGTTGTTATGTCCATGATGCCATGTATCTGAACAAGAGGTTCAGGATCTCTGGCATAAAAACAGCCCCACAACATTAAAGATCCACCACCATATTTAATCGTGGGCATGAGGTACTTTTCGATATGGCTATCTCTCTGTGTGCGCCGAACTCATCTCTGGTGTTTGCTGCCAAAAAGCTACATTTTTGTTTCATCTGACCATAGAACCCGGTCCCATTTTAAGTTCCAGTAGTGTCTGGCAAACTGAAGACGCTTGAGTTTGTTGTTGGAAGAGAGCAGAGGCTTTTTTCTTGAATCCCTCCCTAACAACTTGTTGTGATGTAGGTGACGTCTGATTGTAGTTTTAGAGAATTTCCGACCCCAAGACCCAACTCATTTCTGCAATTCTCCAGCCTTGTAGAATTTTTGGCCACTCAAACCATCCTCCTCACCATGCATGAGACTTTATAGACACACGTCCTCTTCAAGGCCGATTCTTAACATCTCCAGTTGATTGGAACTTCTTAATTATTGTCCTGATTGTGAAAATTGCAATTTTCAATGCTTTAGCTATTTTCTTATAGTCACTTCCCATTTTGTGAAGCTCAACAAACTTTTGCTTCACATCATAACTTTATTCTTTAGTCTTACCCATTGTAATGGATGACTAAGGGAATTTGGCTTGTGTGTTACCTCATATTTATACCCTTGTGAAACAGGATGTTATGAGTGAACAATTTCATGTTCCTTATCACCTAGGTGTACTAAAAATTTTAATATGAATGGGAATATACTTCAGATATATATTAATCATAAGAATTTCTAGGGATGCCAATAACTGTGGCAAACGTGTTTTGGAGAAAAATACTTATTTCATTTTTAGATCTACCCCCCCCCCAATTAGTTTACTTCAATTAAAGGTTAGATTTTTGTGAATATTTTGAATGAAAGATCAAAAGGATAAACAATAAAGAAATATTTTTCACAGACTTCTTTGCTCATATTTACAAAGGGTGCCAATATTTTTGGCCACAACTGTAATATACAACATATTCATCCTGAAAAATGTGGATTATGACCACTGATATATAGGTTGTATTTCCTGCCGTGTGCTCTTCAGTCTGTCTTGTTTCATGTCCGGAGCTTGGTGTCTGGATCCTGACTTCCTGTCTGGTTCGGTTTCAGTTGTATTCCTTGCCGTGAACGCTTCGGTCTGTCTTGTTTCATGTTCAGAGCATGGTGTCTGGATCCTGACTTCCTGTCTGGTTCAGATTCGGTCTGTGTCGGGATCCGGACACTCATGCTCCATGTTCTGTGTCTGTCTCTTGCAACCACGGATGTGCGGTCGCGAGCTGTCTTCATGTTGTGCTGAGGTTCGGTCACTTTGGTCTGAGGATTCGGGTTTGTGTGTGGCTGAACTCTCGCACAGGTTTCCTGTCTTGTTTTTGTCGCCTGTTGCGTGCATTGCATGGCATTTGCTTTGCGATGTACACTCAGGTTTTGTTTAGTGTGAGAATGCGTGGCATCGCTTTGTTTAGCGTTGCTACGCATTCTCTCGACTTGTCGGTTGGCATGAGCGTATATTGCCTTATTGTCTTGGCGATGTGCGCTTATGCCATTCGGGTGTTTTGTTGTCTTGTGAGAGCACGTGGCATTGTTTGGTTTCTGTATCACCGCATGTCTCTTTTTTTTTTCAAACTGGTTCCCCTGCCCGCCAGTGCACAGAGCGTGTAAAGAGACTGTGCAGGGTATGGCAGGAGGACAAGTCCATGTGCGCGTATGCCCTTGAGTTTTTATCATTGTCCTTGGGTCTGGGATACGATCAGACCTGCCTAATCGAATATTTTTGGGCAGGTCTGAATGAACCTTTTAGGTCTTGGGTCCCAGATCAGGATGAGCAAGGAGGTTTTCTTGAGGCAGTCAGGCAGGCTATGAAATTGGAGGAGTTTATTTCAGCCTGTGCCTCAGAGGACATCCATTCCTCATCCTAACCTGAGGACAAGGGCTCCCCCCCCACACGGAAGTGGATGCCTCGGCTGAGCCCATGGCGGCTGACCACCAGGAGCAGTACTTCCCACTGCCTGGAAGAGGAGGGTGCCTACTCCTCAGTCACTGACAGTGTTCTCGTCTACGGAGGCCATTCCCCTGTCACTATCCATGGCCATGGAGGCTGTTCCCCTGCTGCCAGCACCCATGGCCACAGAGGCCGGTCCCCTGCTGCTGCCAGCACCCATGGCCACGGAGGCCGTTTCCCTGCTGCTGCCAATGGCCACAGAGGCCATCCCTTGCTGCTGCCAATGGCCACGGAGGCCATCCCCTCACACTGCCAGCGCTCACGGCCACGGAGGCTGTTCCCCTGTCGCTGCCAGCATCCACAGCCATGGTCAACGAGCCAGTGCTCACGGCCATGGAGGCTGTTCCCCTGTCACTGCCAGCGTCCACAGCCATGGTCAGTGAGCCAGCGCCCACACCTGCCACGGTCAACGAGCCAGCGCCCACACCTGCCACGGTCAAAGAGCCAGCGCCCACGCCTGCCACGGTCAACGAGCCAGCTCCCACGCCTGCCATGGTCAACGAGCCAGCGCCCATGCCTGCCATGGTCAATGAGCCAGTTCCTGCCTCGTCCATCCCAGAGCCAGAGTTTGAATCTTCATCTGTCCCAGAGCCAGAGCCAGTGCCGGAAGCCTTGACCACCCTAGAACCTGCACCTGAAGCCTCGGCCATCCCAGTTCCAGCGTCCTCGGTCACGAAGGCTGTTCCCACAGCAGTGCTCCCGGCCAACCCAGAAGAGGAGGAGAAGGGCTCCTGTTCCCCAGTCACTGCCAGCACTCCCTACCATCAAAAATGTATGAAATTTTGCACATGGCGTGTGTGATTGAACCCAGAAAGCAGATAAACTAAGTATACCCAGGCCTTAACTCAAACCCTAACCGTAACCCAAACTCAAACCCTAACCCTAACCCTAACTGCCTTAATCACAGCAGGAAAAATAGGATTTTTTTAAGTTATAGCACCCCCTAGCATCACATATTGGTGATTAAAAACCCTAACTCGAAACCTAACCCTAACTGCCTTAACAGTAGCACAAATAGGATTTTTAATTTATAGTGCCACATAGCATCACAAATTGATGAAATTTTGCACACGACCTCAGAATGTTCTGTTGTCCATGTGTTTTAAGTTTGATTAAGTTTGAGAATTTCTTTCACACGATACAGGCCAATTAGTCATTATAGGCCACACCCAAAAACATATTTGCTTATATCTTCCGAACTATTTAACATATCACAATTCTTTTGATAACTTTTTGTCAAAAGGGTCTCTAGATGATGTATACAACATTTAGTTCAAATTGGGGAAACGGCCTAGGATGTTTGAAAAAGTAGTTTTTTCTAAAAAGTATTTGTGATAAAAAAAAGTTTTCTTGCAGAAATGAAAATCCATGTGACCACAGCATTGGGGGCACTGAAGGATTCAAAAAAGCTACACATTTTTATTCTAGCCTATACGGCTCCAAAGTTATTAGCAAAAGCGTGAATTAGCTTATTATAGCACCACCGTGTGGCCGATTCTTACCAAATTTTATACACAGCTTCATGGCTGCGCTGCATGTGTTTGTGTTTGTTTATGTTTTATGGCAGCGGTTCCTCCGGCTCTCGGCGGCCAGCAGCGACCCCTCCGTCCCCAGACAGATGGCTGCGGCTGCTCCCCTGGCAGATGGCTGCGGCGAGGACTCCGCAACAGCGCATCCCTCCTCCCTCCTGGGTTTCAGCACCACTGTAATAGTATAAGGATGGGCAAGGAGAAGGGAGGAACCGGCTGAACAGTCAACATTAAGGTTTAATGATAAAAATTAACTTAAAACAACATAAAACATAAACGAACACAGACACACATGCAGCGAGGCCTCTCTCAAACTGGTGCCTCCGGCTCCCCTTTATCTCGCTCTCCTGCTGATCAGCTGATTCTGTGCGGGCTGTGTCATGCTCTCCTCCTCATCACACATTCATAACTGTTACAGTGCCACCTATTGTCTGAGCTCCACCAAATTTTTGCAATATGCTTACCAAGTTTGATGAAAATAGGACTTTTCCTGTAGGACTTATTGGCTTTTGTGTAATCTAGGCCACACCCATATGTTTAAATTACCCTGTTATTGCCATGCCAAATAAAAAGTTCAACTTTTTTTTGATAATTATTGATCTAAGCTTTCCAAAGATTCTTCCTGTATAGGTTTTGTTGATCTCACATAAAAAACCTAGGACTAGTTCACAAAAGTAAGTTTTTTAAATAATCTCAAATATTTAATGAATGATTTGATTGACACCAATGGTCCTTGAGGCAGAGTTGTTCAGAAAGTGGAGATCTATCATTTGATGTGTCAAACGTGTGTCTGTGTGACACAGCTCATAATATTCAGCAATTTAAACACATGTAAAATGCGATATTGCCTCCCAGTGGCCTTTTTTTCTTTAAAATTTGCACAGACATCTAAGGCCAAGATTCAAATATGCCCACTGTGTATCATTCCGATCGGCCTTTGTTAACTTTGTCTAAAAGCTGCTGAAAGTGGATTGGTCGATGGCGGCCATGTTTTTCGAGATATGCAACTATCCTGATGGAACTTGAAGGCACTTTGGACAAAGACACTGCATGCAAAATTACAGGTCGATCAGAACAATGGTTCCTTAGTTAGAGCCATTTTTAGGTTTTTAATTATCACAGCGCCACCAAGAGGCAGAGGCACGCAATTTTTTGTGTGTCCTCAGAATGACCCCATACATAAGTGTACCAAAATTTGATGATAATATCTCATTCCATTCAAGAATTATAACAGTTTTCGTAAAAGTACCCACGAATGCTATGTACGTTTTGGCATACCTTTGCTACAACTTTTTTTAAAATAATTATTAATATCGGGACTCCAGAGAATATTTCTTCACTGGTTTGGTTCCAATAAAAAATAGGACTAGTTCAAAATGTTATTTTACAAACAATCCAAAAATAACGGGAGAAGAAAAGGACAGAGCTAAAATTTAGTCAGAGTTTTAAGATTCGTCATAAACCAAGGAATCACAGGAAAAAAAAAATTCTAGCCCTTACGGTTCAAAAGTTATGACTCAAAATGTGAAATTTTCTTTGTTCGCTATAGCGCCACCTATTGGCCGATCAGGTAGATTCCATGCGTATGGGTAGTCAGCAGGGTTACTAGCATTCCCCAAAGTTTCTTGTCTTTAGGCCTTACGATTTGGTCTGCACAATCAGTTTTAGGGCAAACAAATAATAATAAATATAGCTGCAAGCAGCAATTACCAGGGTTCAAGCAGCATAGGGCCTTTAAGTACATGTGCTACAAGATTTTAAGAATTATTCTGATAGCCTGTAAACACTTAAAATAGAGATAAAGCAATATCATTTTCAGCAATCTCAAGTTAATAACCACAGAGATATAATGTTTTTAACATGTCTGACTGTTAAAGTGTCACCTATTGTCTGATCCACACCAAATTGTGCTTGCTTCTTTGGAATCACGTTTCATTTGTGTACTAAATTTTATTCCAATCGGAGCCTTTGTTGCCTGTTGGCTTTTGGGTAAACGAAGCCCCACCCATATGTTTAAATTTCCCTATTATAACCATTACAAATAAAAAAGTTCTATGTTTCTATGTGAAAAACCTAGGACTAGTTCACAAAAATAGTTTTTTTTATAATCTTAAATATTTAATGAACAGTTTGATTGACACATATGGTTCTTGAGGCAACATTGTTCAGAATGAGGAGATCTATCATATGATATGAATAACATGTATCTATGTGAAACATTGGTTGTGTATTCTGCATTCACACGCATGTAAAACGAGATTGCACAAACATTCATAACTGTTATAGTACCATCTATTGTCTGATCTCCACCAAATTTTGCATGGTTCTTCAAAATGATATCTCGCATATGCATACTAAGTTTGATGAAAATAGGACTTTTCTTGTAGGACTTATTTGCTTTTGCATAATCTAGGCCACACCCACATGATTAAATTACCCTGTTATAGCATCTTTGCCTACTCCTCTGCGGCTTTTCCCTCCATCCATGTGTTCTGTGTGTCACGTGTTGTAGCTGAGATGAGACGGGAGGCAATGGATCTATTCGCTGGCTTTTAATGATGATGATGATGATGATGATGATGATGATGATGATGATGATGGAGATACAAATCAACTTGAACACATGTAACAGCGAACAAGAACTGACCAAGAGTGAACAAAACTAGAGGGTATTTATACACACAGGTGCTGATGAGGGCATGGAGAACAGGTGATGAAGATGGGGAACAGATGGCAGTGATGAGGGCAGTGAATCATGGGAAATGTAGTTTATGGCAAACTGATGATATAAGACAAAATTCTATATCAAAATTAGAGTCCTTGAGAACATAATGGTGACACACTGTGACACTGTGTTTACAACTTATTTTACATTCCAACATGCATTTAAATTACTTTTAAAATCAATCAAAATGCATTTAAATATTATTATTTGAATTATCAAATTTGGAAATATTTCTTTAAAAAATGAATGAATAAATAAAAAGCTCTCTCGCACGAGGGAACGTAGCCATTGACGTGATGAGTCACGAGAAGTTCGTTAAACAATTTTCCAGTCTGCATTGCCATGGTGGAGTCAGGGAAGCACAGAGCTAAGCACAAATATGTAGATGAGCACAGACATTTTTTATCTGAATGGGAGGATTTATATTTTTTTGTTGATGGAATGGGAAACCCTTCTGCTTGATATGTCAGACTTCACTGTCGCATTTTAAGGCTTCAAATCTCGAGCGCCATTTTACCTCACTTCATGCTAAAGTGGGCCAGGAATTTCCCAAAGGCACTGAACTTCACAAGCACAAGGTAAACGCATTGAAACATCAGTCAGAGAAGCAGACTCAGCTTTTTCGAAAATTAACTAAGCATTCAGTGACTGTCACATTGGCAACATATCAGCTGGCATGGAACATTGCTTTCGCTAAAAGGCCATATAGTGAAGGGGAATTTGTCAAGAAGTGCCTCAGTGATGTTGTTGCTATCTTATCTCCCGAAAATGACAACTTGCAACGTTCGGTGTCAAACCTTCAACTTTCATGGCACACTGTTGAACAGAGAATATCAGACATTAACAACGCAATTGAAACACAATTATACACGGAATTTGATAATGCCGGTATTTCAGCATTGCTTTAGATGAGTCTTGTGATGTTCAAGATAAGCCACATTTGGCAATATTTGTACGGTCTGTGTCAGACGACTGCACAATTAAAGAAGAGCTGCTTGACATTGTACCGCTAAAAGAGAGGACCCGTGGCATCAATTTGAAAGACACACTGATGACTGTTGTTGGGAAAGCTAAACTGCAGTTATCAAAACTAACAGCAATAGCTACAGATGGAGCGCCAGCCATGCTGGGATCTGCAAATGGCCTAATTGGCCAGTGTAAAGCTGCCGACCGTTTTCCTGATTTTTGGATACGTGAATACGTTTCACTGTATTGTCCATCATGAGCACTTGGTGTCTAAAAAGCTGAACTTGGACCACATCATGAAACCTGTGCTGGAAATTGTGAATCACAGACAGTTCAAAAATCTCATAGCTGAACTTGAAGAAGACTTTCCAAGTGATATTCTGCTTCACTGCACTGTGAGATGGCTTTCAAGAGGTAATGTGCTTTCACGCTTTTTTGATCTTTTGAATCCAGTGAAGCTGTTCCTTGCAGAGAATAATAGGGACTATCCTGAACTACATGACCCCCAGTGGATTTCGGATTTGGCATTTTTGGTCGACATGCTTCATTATTTGAACAGACTGAACCTGGATCTCCAAGGGAACTTAAAGATGCTGCCTGACCTGGTGCAGAGTGTTTTCACGTTTGTCAACAAACTCAAGCTATTCAAGGCACATCTACAAAAGGGAGAGCTCACACATTTTCCATCCTTGAAATCAAGTGAACTAGCAGCAGAGGTTGCAAAACGGAGCACTGCACGATATGCAACACTGCTTGAAAATCTCCAGCAGTGTTTTGAGGACAGATTCTGCAATCTACAGCCAAAAAGGCCACCTCAACCCTTTCACTGCTGAATCAGACTGTTTGAAACCCCCTTTAGTGACAAATGAATCAGCATCTCAGTTGGAGATGATTGAACTTTCTGAGGATGACAGACTTAAATGTGTTCTGAGGGAAGGAACCGTGGAGTTTTTGAAGACTGTGCCGATATCCCAGTGTCAAATAGGCTGCACTCAAACTACTGTCTATGTTTGGGTCAGCTTACGTCTGTGAATCAGATTTTTCTACATTGAAACAAGTCAAATCAAAGCATCACTCAGTTCTTACTGACACACATGTGAAAGAGTTGCTTCGAGTAGCCACAACTGAATACAAGCCAGACCTGAAAAGGATTGTGGAAACCAAGGACTGCCAGATGTCCCACTGAGTCAAGTAAAAGGAGGTTGGCTGATACAAAAGTTCATATTCATAAAAACCATTATGTGTTATGTAATTTGGCCTATAAGTTATTGTAAAACACAGTTGTGCACGTGTGTTGTGTGTGCACGTGTATTGTGTGGCTCCTTGCAGTGATATGTTTTTTGTTTTTTTTGGCTCCTCATGCCAAACTGGTTCGCCACCCCTGATCTAGGCTGTCCAAAGATTCTTCCTGTACATGTTTTTTGTCCTTGATGGCACCTTGGACAAAGACACTGCATGCAAAACTACAGGTCGATCGGCAGCCATTTTTAGGTTTTTAATTTTTATAGCACCACCAAATGGCAGAGGGGCTCAATATTTTTCTTATGTCCTCAAAATGACCTCATACATAAGTTTCCCGAGTTTTGTGAAAATATCTGATACAGTTCAAGAGTTATAGGCATTTGCGTAAAAGTAGCCATTTGCACTTCGTACATTTTGGCATACCGTTGCGACAATGAATCAAAAGTTAAATTTTTATTTTTTTTATAAATATTGATATTGGGACTTCAGATAATCTTTCTGCATTGGTTTGGTTCCGATCGGTTGAACAGCCTAGGACTAGTTCATAAAAGTAGGTTTTGAGAACTGGAAATCAGAAATTAAATGAAATCGGAGATAGCCATTTTGTTCAGCTTGAAACAAGGATTCTAAAACTCATTTTCAGAAGGGTCTAAAACTCATTTTCAGTTTAGTGTCATACGTCTATAAAACCTTCTTCCAGGACTCCACAGGTCTTTCCTAATTACTTCTTGAATATTCAAGTCAACATTTCCCTTGGTGAAGGTTTGCTTTCTTCCACACCCCAAGAAGGTTGCTGTTGTACCATATTTAAAAAATGTATGAATGGTGCTGCCAACTTTGTCTATTGGAAATTGAAGTGCCTTGGAAATGTATTTTTATCCATGACCTTTCTTGTGTAATGAAATAATCTCCTCTATTAGCTTTTGAGGCAGCTTATTTTTAATTGCATTTTTTGCATAGAAATACATTTTTGCTTACAACGCTAAACTTACATTTTAAAACTTAAATAAGTGCCATTGCAGATTGATGACTTAATTTTGTTTTAAAACAATTACTTGTGTAGCCTTACATATTTAAGAAACAGCTATATGCAACAGGGGTTGAATAATTATGACATGGCTGTATTTTATAAAAATCCTGCTATTTAGAAATATTAGACTATTACACTATGACTTTGAATGTGTCACTCAATTGATATAGATGTAAAGTTTAAAAATTCTGGGTCATCAGAAAAGCTTACCTTTGTAAATCCTTACTGTATTGGGGGGGGGGGGGGGGGTTGAATAATTTCGATTGCAACTGTAAAAAAAAAAAAAAAAAAAAGTAACTCCTAAACAGTCAAAATAGTCTCCTCAAAACTGGGCAGGGATGAGGACATTGGGGTCCCAGAGACTGCCAAAGTAGTGGGGTCTGAGGGATCTTCTACCAAAAGATTAAAATATTTAATCCAAGACTTCATCAGTTGAGGGTACTTGGAAATGAATATTAAAGGATAAGATCAACAGTTCATTTTGAAGCTGAATGACAGCAGTCCTGTTTTTGTGTTTAAATATTTTTACATTCAGAATATATGGGACATAGGAGGCCTTTTGACAGATAAAAAAAAACACTGTATGGGGGTTCAGGGTGTGTCCCCTGATTTTTTATTTTATTTAAAATTGTTTTTATTTTTATAAAATTGTAAAAGTCTGGATGGACCATTTTTATATTTTCCTTAAAGTGAGAATCTAAATTACTAACAAACAAACATACAGTTTACATAACAACAGTGAAGCATTAAAATACTGTTTGCTTAATTTTAGTATAAATAGGCTTTCCTTGCCACCCATGCAATGATGACATCTAATTAATTTTCACAAAATTAGAACAAAAATCTGTTTATTATGAAAGGCTCATAACATGCTGATTAATAAAGCTAAATTTAAACAGGGATAAAACGTTATAGTCTAAAGGCAGCACGTTAACTTGTCCTGACAAAAACCTGGCTTAGCTGAACCATCTGAATCACACATCAGACAGATGAAGATAGTTTCACTTTGCTTCATTTTTGTTTTCTGCAGTGTGGTCTGAATTCAGACTGGAGTCTGCGTATTGAGTACCCCTGCAATAGGGTTACAGGATACCACTTTTTTCAGTAAATAATGGTATGGTAGGATTGATCTTGCAGTTTTAGGCAGAGGTGACTGTGGTCTGTAGTACCAATTCAGGCTGCTGCCTTTCAGAAAGGGGTGAAGGTGAGGTCAGCCAAGCTAAGGTCAGGTTGAATGGTTTGTGGGCTTGTCCTCTGGGGTCAAGGGGAATCCGCCAAAAGAGCATCTAAAGGGGCATTGGCAATATGCAAATGAAAAGTGGGATGGTCCATTTGGCTGCTGATTTACATTCCCATATGTCCTCCATGAGAACCTGCATTGTCTAGGAGTAATCGGATTTCTATGAAAATATCCATTCACAATCCTGACCGCGCTTTTCACTGAGTTTTTAAAAGTCACTGAGCTTCTGGTGGACCCGGCTGTTGAGAAATGCCTGCAGAAGACTCAAATGAGAAGAGTTTGAAACACGTTAAACCCAAAACATCTTAAGATATAACTAATGACAATTATTTAGATACCAAAAAGATGATGGAAATTGCTTGAGTAACTAATGTGCAAATATCATCCATTTTCTTCTGTTATTTGCAGAGATTGGTTTGACTTATATAAAACACAATTACAACATGTTTTTATGAAAGTGTGAAATTATTTAGCTGAGAATAGCTTTCATTCAATGCCTCAACAGAGAGAGTAAATGTCTTGTATATTTGAAATTTCCTAAATCTTGGAACAAATGTGCCATACTGTAACTGCTACACTGTAAAAAAGTGGTAATCTGCAATTGTTGCCTTAAAGGGATCCAAAAATGAAAAATTATCTCATCATTTACTCACACTCATGCCATCCCAGATGTGTAGGACTTTCTTTCTCTTGCTGAACACAAACAAAGATTTTTAGAAGAATATTTCAGCTCTGTAGGTCCATACAATGCAAGTGAATGGTGATCAGGCATTTGAAGCTCAAAAAAGGAGATAAAGTTATCATAAAAGTAATCCATAAGACTCCAGTAGTTTAATCAATGTCTTCTGATGTGATCTTCTGATTGGTTTTGGGTGATTGCTTCACTGTACATCTTGTCATTGCAGTCTCTAGGCACGATCATGATTTCAAGCTTGATTCCATTTCCTAGTGCTTGATGCATGGGCAGAGCAATCGAGCTTGAGATCCTGATCGCCAAGGAGACTGCTGTCAAGATTAATAGTGAAAAAGGTGTTTCTGTTCTGTTTGTTCTCACCCAAAACCAACTGGATCGCTTCAGAAATCATTGATTAAACCACTGGAGTCTGGTGGAATATGTTCATGTTGACTTTATATGCTTTTAGAGCTTCAAAGTTCTGATCACCATTCACTTTTATTGAATTGACCTGAATTTAGATAGTTTAGATATTCTTAGGTTTTCGTTTGTGTTCTGCATAAGAAAGAATGTCATACACATCTGGGATGGCATGAGAGTGAGTAAATGATGAGAGGATTTTAATTTTTGGGTAAACCTTTTATGGATTTATGTATTCCTGATCTAACCTTTAGAATTAGTTTTGTTTGTGTAACCTGATGTATTCAGGTTGATTATGTGATGTTATACCATGGTCTGTTCTAATACTCGATTCTGATTGGCTGGAATGCATGCGGTTCAAACCGTTGAATGCACAGGTAGTTCTGGTCAGTTTTAATTACGTCTGATATTAATGCGCTGTTTGTAACCATAGCAACATAACATACAGAGCAAGCAGAGTTAACTATAGCAATTGAAAACATTTCCTAACCACTTTCATCAGCATAGCTAATACAATGGAATTCAGCTTGTTTTGCATGGAGAGTGAGAGACTGAAATCAAGACCTATTAAATGCGTCTTTTGCTGTCGAGCAAGGCGATGCAAGACGATTTAAACTGTAATGTGTTGTGTGAATTGTTTCTGTGCTGAAGTGCCACCTATAGCCACTAGAGGCTATATTAAATCGTTTAACGCACACCTAGCCATGGATTATCCCTTACTTGCATAATATCAAACCATTTCATTTAGATTTTAACATAAAAGGACATTTTTTCAGTGTGTGGTAACAACTAAATTAACAGGTTTTAATAAAAAAAATTATTTAATATGACTGAATCAACCTGACTACATTATATGTTTCACCGAGAAAAGTTATTTTATGGGTTAGATTGCATATTACCACTTCTACAGTGTACTTGGCAAAATCTGAATTCCAAAATCCCAAATTAGTTTTTAGGTATGTACTATTGTTTTCAGTGAACATAAAATACAGTTTTGTTGTTACAATGATTAAACATAGAACTACTAGTTTTCTCTTTTATTGTCAAGATCACCTGACAACATCACCGGACTGATGAACCTTGAAAATACACACAAACATGATTCAGGGAAGCAGTGGGGGATTTGTATGTCTGGATAGAAATGAAATACTTAGCTGTGTTACAACTGTTTTGTATGTTTCTTCATTTACTTTAGAATAAAGAGCAGGTTTCAGTTGCTAAAACTCCAACATTATTGTATTCATCTCAATAATTCTTTGTGCTTTAGTCTTCTGCTTCAGATTTTTGTTTCTGCTTTCAAGCAAGCACTGCTGGGACATTTTGCCTGTCTTGTATCACACATAAATAGTACTTAATACCTATAGTATAGGAGTTCGAAAAAGATGTCACAAAATTGCCCTTGTTAATGAGCATGAACCATTACACATTGGTGGGTTTTCTGCAGATCTGTGCTTGTCAACTTAAGACTGGTCCATGGATTTTGAACAACCCCTCATCAGTATACTTTATTATTACGCAGTTCAAAGTTAATGTCTTGTTGACGGCACTATCTCAGCAGCTGCAGTCCCCACCCCTTGCTCCTTTCTCACCCTCCTCTCCTCTTGTGTGTTGTCCAGCTGCTGGTGATCCCTGACCTCCTGACCCTCACTCCTGACCTCAACGAGCCTTTCCCACGCCACACCCTTTTGTGTGAATTTTGCTATGGCAACACAGTGGTCAGTGGTGATATATGCTATCCTCCTAAAGGAAATTTCATAAAGGAAGTGATTTGACTTAGCACATGAAGCACTAATACCAAATGAGTCACTTACTAAAACACAACTGCAAAGTGTTTGGGAATAAATATATCTACAAAGATATCAACAAACAAGTGATTAACGTGAAGAAAGAAATAGGCTAATTACTAAAATAATGAATAATTTTTTGTGGTCTTTTCTGTCATTTTCTGAGAGGTTTGGAAAAGTAAACATATGTGTGATGTTTTGTTTGATTATTTGTGTCAGATAAACCAAAGCAATGAGCCACAAGAGGCCATGCATTACAGTGAATTTACCATGGTTAAATGAATGTTCTGGGTTCAACACAACTTAAAATCAATCGACAGCATTTATGGCACAATGTTGTTTACCACAAAAAATAATTTCGACTTAACAAACCATGGTTACAGTGAGGCACTTACAATAGAAATGAATAAGGCCCAATCCATAAACATTAAAATGCACACTATTTCCAAAGTATAGCCACAAGACACAAAGAATATGTGTGTTGACATGATTTTAGTTTGATAAAATAGCATAATAACCTTATCTGTGTACAGTTATAATCAATATGACAACTTCTTTGTCATGATGACATAATGCCAGCAAGCAATTTTATCACACTAAAATCATTATCAGTAAGTTATACCTATGATTATACCTGTAAAGTGACAACTTTGAGTTTAGTCTTTGAAAAAAGTTAATTTTTTTCAATAGCATTTTATAAGTCAAACTCAAGTACTTGAAACACTCTTGAACAGATTGATTATCTAAGACACAGTCACACAAGTGAATCTAGTTATTCTTGCATCCATCCACCTGTCATCTATAAGTCTCCCTCATTTTTTCTTCTCTTTCTCATCCCCCAACCCCCTTACCCTCTGTCACTTTCTCCATGTATTGTGGTACAAGAGATGTTCTCTTTTCAGGCCTGGTCTCTTAGGCAACCCCACTGCTGCATGTAATGAGATGGATGGAATGAAAGGCAGAAAAAGATGTGTACACACACAGATACCGACAGACACAGAGCAGGACATTGACCAAGTCGGTCACTCGCTAGAAAACTCCTGTATGGATTTATCAATATCATTTGAAGTTCATGAGTGATGATATAGAACAACACAAATAAAGGTAAGATGGAAAAGAAATGCAATGATGTGGGTTTTTCAGTAAATATATAAAATAATTTAACTGTAAGCTGTTTAATTTGATTGGTTTGTCATTAGCGGGGAGTAAACTGTTTATGTTGCGTAGAGACAATGATTTTAGGAGTTAAATACACTTCATTTGGTGTTTTTAGGAATTATTAACATATTATTGGTAGTAGTAGTATAATAGATTTATTTAAATTATTAATGCATATTATAATTATGAATATAATGTAGATTTATATGCCAGACTTCTCAGGTTTCTGAAGATGTAGTTCTAAAGTCCCTACAGCTCTGCAGTGTGATGATAACTTTTTCACACAAGTATATGAATTATTACAACAATGATTCACTCTTTCTTTCAGAAGACTTTTGGTTTCATCCTGTTTTCTGTGCAGCAGTTGGATTGAGCTGGATTTCAACCTACAATCTGGCAGTCAGAGACTGATTGTCCAAACGCAATTCTTGTGATTTCCTGATCATTGTGCAGGAGTTGTGGATGGACATCATGCCTCTGGCTGATCACTGTCATCAATCTGGAATACTGCCTCTAAATGAGAAAGAAAGGCATTATGAAGGAAGGTTATTTACATTCTAAAGGAATAAAACCCTCCATGTGTATTGATGTAATATCTTGCTACTGTAGATTACTATCAGGATACTTTACGATTGGCTAATTAATTAATGATAGAAACTCCAATAGGAATTCTGCACACATTCCCAAATTATTATTATTTTTTTGAATTGGAAATATAATAAAAAGATGGCTTTGTGAATTTTACTGTAAAGAGAGAGCCATGTGAAGGAACTTGTGATGTAACTGTAAGACAACAAGGAGAAAGATTAAATGAGTTTTGTATGGTGAGTTTGACTTGAAATGGGGCAGTATTATTGAAAATAATGCAAATAACCCAGGTCAAACACAACAGGCCCACTGACCAGCTAATATCAGTTAGACACACACTCGCCTGTTTCACAAAAATAATACTCTTATTCAAGATGTCTACTGAAATAAGAAATAATATTTACCGAAAATAATAATAATTAATAAAATAAGAAATAATTATTACTAAAATATTAAGATCTCCTTTATATTATCTGCAGCTTCTTGAGACCCAGCAAAACTTGGCATGCAAAACAAATTCAAACAAATTAAAAAAAAAAAAGGTTTTTTGTTAATTTTCTTCTATCACTTTGTGATATGAAAAAAAAAAAAATAAATAAATAAAACAGCACAAGGTACAGCCAAAGACATTAAAATGGTTGAATATGAAAAAAAAAAAAAAAAAAAAAACAAGGAACAGCCCAAGACATTAAAATGGTTGCATAAGGGGAAAAAAAAGAAAGAAAGAAAGAAAAAAAACTGAACAAGGTACAGCCAAAGAAATTAAAATGGTTGCATATGAAAAAAATAAAAAAATAAAAAAAAGGAACAGCTAAAGAAATTAAAATGGTTGCATAAGGAATATATATATATATATATATATATATATATATATATATATATATATATATATATACACAAAAACTGAACAAGGTACAGCCAAAGACATTAAAATGATTGCATATAGAAAAAAATAAATAATAATAATAATAAAAAAACTGAACAAGGTACAGCCAAAGAAATTAATATGGTTGCATATGAGAAAAAAATAAATATACAACATTCTAATTTATTGAGATGCACCTGTATATACAAAAACTGAACAAGGTACAGCCAAAGACATTAAAATGGTTGCATTTGAGCAAAAAAAAAAAAAAAAATGGTCTCTATTAAAATGTGAAATAAAGACCCAGACACTTCACTTCATCTTTTAGCTTTTATATTTTTTCAAGTGCAACCCCTAGATCCCTAAATGAAACCACAGAGCTTTTCCAAAATAATAATAATAATAATAATAATAATAATAATAATAAAATACTTTTACATTTGAATTCCTATTAAATCACATGACTTTGGAGAATACCAGTGTTTCTCAACCCTGTTCTTGGAACACCCCCAACACTGCAAATTGTGGATGCTATCTCTAATGGGAGAGCATGGACTTTGATTGTGCAGTGTCAAAACCCTGGAAATTCTTTGCCAAAATAATATTTATTTTGTATAACACAAATACAAAATAACACTGAATTGAGCCAAAGCTCGTCAAATATATGATTTTGGTCTATTTGTTTACATTTCTTTTAAATCACATGACTTTGGAGAAGGCACATCAAGAGTTCATCCAATGAGATAGCACAGACTCTGATTGTGCAATGACAGAACTCTGTCAAGCCCCTTAAACCCTATAATAAATATTCACTCAGTTACTCTTGTGCAACATTTGCTTGTCCAAAATCTTCTGGTTATCCTCTGCTTCTCACAGAGGGCTCACATATTCACCATGGAGGTACATATGCCTCCTCTTCTCTATCTGCTGCTGTGCTTGTGTTGTTTTGCCCAGGAAGATAACAGACAGAGGTAAGTACTGTATCTTTGTGGTACATAAACTGGAAGATCTATGTAGTGTATGAACATGTCTGCATGCATATGTGGGTGTTTCTTCAACTAAGGGCACTTTTTTTGTCCCAGGGGTTGATTCTTACAAATTTTCAACCTTTTTCTTTTTGTTAAGGTAACATTAAAATTGTTTTTTTTATTTTTTTATTTCTTTTTTTTTATAAATGTAATAAAACTTTTGACTGTGTCTTTATCATTCATTTTTGCTACTTTGTAAATGCCCGCGTGTATTTGTATGGAAGCCCAGGAGTGCCATTTACAAAAGAATGAAAGAATAAATTATCAGTCTATTAATTTGAAAATAAAAATGTGAATAAATAAACCAATTTATAAATGGACAAATAATTAGACACATTTAAATGTGAATAAATAAATAAATGGACAAATGGACAAATAGACACATTTAAATGTGTTTATTTAATTCATGTTTTAAAATGTACTTATATTTAGTGTTGGGCCTCAGGTACCCAGATAAGAGACAAAGGCAGGCCTACACACAGTCATAAAGCCTTACTGAGGACTATACGAACACTCAAAGCCTGATAACAACAACCACGTCCAAAACAGACCACAGATCCCATGAAGCCTTGCTCACTTTACACCTATGTGTGAAACTCTGAAGGATCAAATTCTAAACTCCTATTGGATGAAATGCACTTCAGAACGCATCCCTCAACCATGACGTCATCGAGAGTGTAAAAACCTTGGAGATCTTTCTGGGCATTGCTTCTAGGGACAGTATGTGCCTCGTCTAGATGCAGCCCTGCTGCTCCAAGATGTTGCCTCATTGCCCAAGGAAGTAATGTACGTACCTGAAATTTGGCCATACGATCTATATCTCGCTGGACGAGTTGAGATTTCTCCTTGTTCCACCGAGCACACTAACGGATCCGTAGGAGACCGGCGAGCAATCCGCATCTTCACCCTTTTGCCTGCAGAAGTGAAGAAAGAAGATTTCTCTCCCTTCTTCAACTGAGTCGACTTCGCTGTTTTCTCCACCGACCTGCTGAGAATCAGCCGCCGCAATCACCCGCCGACAGAGCTCCAATTGAGAATCGAGTTAAAAAAATGTCATTGGACTGTTGACTAGTGAGAGCAACCAATGAACTTTCATCTTAGTTATAAAACACACCCCCTCTCTGTCACAGTCCTCTCTCTCTGTCAGTCTGGGTTTTGGTATGATAGGACCGTGGCATTCTCCGCCTATTTCTCTGTGTGAGCGCGTGGTCTCTGTTTTATTCCCTGCCGTGCGCTCTTCTGTCTGTTGTGTTTCATGTCTGGAGTATGGTGTCTGGGTCCTGACTTCCTGCCTAGTTCTGTTCTGGTCTGTGTTGGGATCCGGACATTCATACTCCTTGTCTGTCTGTTATTGACGTGGGTGCATTGCGCTTGTTTCATCTTGGCTGCAGGCACTCGCGTCGATAACCTATGTTGGTCTTTGTGTCTGTCTCTCGCATCCACGGACCCACGTTGCGCTCGCTTTGCACCATGCGCCCTGGTCGCAAGCTGTCTTCATGTTTGTGCTGAGGTTCGGTCACTTCGTTAAGGTGTCGGGTGTGTGTGTGGCTGAACTCTCACACAAGTGTCTTCTCTCATCTTGTTTGTTGACTGGCATGAGTGTATATCGCCTCATTGTCTTGGCGATGTGCACTCATGCCAATCGGATGTTTTGTCTTCTAGTGAGAACATGCAGCTTTGTTATTGTTTCTGTATTGCTGCGTGTTTCTCTGTCTTACGTCACACCCCGCCTCTTTGTTTTCTCATTATTGTTTCATTAGAAACACCTGCCCTTTATTAACCCGCTTGATTTCTCTCCCCATTTTAGTCTCCTCGTGTGTGCTATCCAGTGCCAGTTCGTCTTGTTCTCCAGTCAGTCCTGTATGTTTTACCTATTGCTCCTGTCTTTCCTGATCCCTGTTCCTGGTATTGGTCCTGTCGGTCCTGATTCCTTGTTCCCTTCTGCCCCAGCCTGAATTACCCTTTTGTCCCCTTCGGGGTTGTTTATCTTTTCCCCCTTGCGGGAGTTTGTTTGGTAAATAAAGTATTTTGTTTTTTTATCTCTGTGTTTGGGTTCTCATCTCTGCAACACACGTAACATTACGAACTGGCCATATTGGACCCAGCAGAGAATTTTTTCCTTCAACTGGTCGTACAGCGCACTGTGCTATTAAGCAGCTTTACGGGCTATGGCACGAGGGCACCCCTCACACAGAGATGGAATCACGGCAGTCCTCAACCTCCATTTTGCCTGTTTGTGCAGACTGGGCTCAGGGTCCAACAGCCCTAGAATTTTTTGATGGGGATCCAGACACCTGCAAAGTGTTTTTGGCCTGGTTCAACCTGCCTTTTAAGGAGCCATCTTTTCTGGTCATGGCCGAACATCAAAGGGTCACTTACATCTCCCTTTTTCTGACCGGACGGGCAAGATGTTGGGTCAAATCACTGCAGTACCTCGACTCTCCTTGTATCAGGAGTGTGGCACTGTTTACTGAAGGCATCAAGGCTGTCTTAGGTCATCCTTTTGTAGGCAGAATGGTCTCAGGGGGTCCCATTCTGTCTGCCCCTACTCCCTTGGAGGCATCCGCCTCACCTGAGCCCGCTGCTATGGACTGCCAGGAGGCGGAGGCTGCGTCAGCAGCAGTACCACTCACTGCCCGGGAAGAGGAGGAGAAGGGCACCTGCCCCTCAAGTGTCCTCGTCTGCCACTGCCAATGAGCCAGTGCCCACACCTGCCACAGCCAACGAGCCAGTGCCCATGCCTGCCACGGTCAACGAGCCTGTTCCTGAAGCCTCATCCATCCCAGAGAAAGCGTCTGAAGCCTTGTCCGTCCCAGAGGCAATGCTTGAAGCCTCGGCTGTCCCTGTGCCATTGTCCCCAGTCATGATGGCCGCTCCCACAGCAGTGCTCCTGTCCGTCTGGAAGAGGAGAAGGAGAAGGGCTCCTGTTCACCAGTTGCTGCCAGAGATCCTGGCAACAGAGGCCATTCTCCAGTCGTTGCCAGTGCTCCTGGCCATGGAGGCCATTCCCCAGTCTCTGCCAGCGCTCCCAGCCACGGAGGACGTTCACCAGTCGCTGCCTGAACCCACAGCCACAAAGGCTGTTCCCCCAGCAATGCCCCCCTGCCTCTGCCAGTGTCTGAGCCTTCCATGGCTTTGCCCCTTGAGCCTTCCACGGCTTCGCCCCCTGAGCCTTCCACGGCCTCGCCCCTTGAGCCTTCCACGACTTCGCACCCTGAGCCTTCCACAGCTTCACCCCCTGAGCCTTCCACGGCTTTGCCCCTGAGCCTTCCACGGCTTTGCCCCTGAGCCATCCACGCCTTCACCCCATGAGCCTTCCACGGCTTCACCCCTGAGCCTTCCATAGCTTCACCCCTGAGACTTCCATGGCTCTGCCCCTAAGACTTCCATGGCTCCACCCCCTGCTCCCTCTTGAACCCTGTCCTGCGGCCACTGTCCAGTTCCCTCCTGACCCCTGTCCAGTGGCCGCCACCCTGAACTCTGACCCTGTCCCTGCCCTGTGCCCGCCTCCCAGGCCTCCACACCCTGTTTCTTCCCTGTGGCCATCTCCTAGGCCTCCAGACCCTGTCCCTGCCCTGCGGCCGCCTCCCAGTCCTTCAGACCCTGCCTCCGCCCTGAGGCATCCCCCCAGGCCTCCAATCCCTGCTTCCACCCTGAGGCATCCCCCAGGCCACTGGACCCCACCCCTTTCCTTAAGTTCCCTCCCTGGTTTCCCTCCCTCCCTTCCCTCCCTTTCTGTTGTTTTTTCTGTTCTATGCTAGTACTCGTTTTGTCTGTCTTGTGTTTTGTTTGATGTTCCCGATTTGGGAATAAATCATATTTTTAAAATGTCATTAAATGCACCTGGAGTCGCAAGTTCAAAGTTTTCATTTATCAATTAACATCATACAAAGTCTAGTAAACATAAAAAAGCTAAATCAATATTCGGTGTGACCACCTTTGCCTTTAAAACAGCCCCAATTCTCCTAGGTACACCTGGATACAGTTTTTCTTGGTTGTTGGCAGATAGGATGTACCAAGCTTCTTGGAGAATTCACCACAGTTCTTCTATCTATTTAGGCTGTCTGAATTGCTTCTATCACTTCATGTAATCACAGACTGACTCAATGTTCAGTGGGGGGCTCTGTGGGGACCATGACATCTGTTGCAGAGTGCCCTGTTCTTCTATTCTAATCTTTTCTATTTGCAAAAGTAATGTTTGGGAGTCTAAAATTTATTTTTCCTATTGACATACTAAAGCTGAAGATATAAATAACCATCTTAAGACAAAGGTTCCCTATCTGTCACTCACTCGACATTGGTGTCGATGTAGTGACACTAGGGGTCACTCTTGGGAGCCCGAGACACCTCTGGTCTTAGATAAAAGGCCAATGAAAATTGGCGAGTGGTATTTGCATGCCACTCCCCCGAACATACGGGTATAAAAGGAGCTGGTATGCAACCACTCATTCAGATTTTCTCTTCGGAGCCGAACGGTCATGCTCACTGAGCTGAATATTACTGTTCATTCACCTCTGCTGGATCTGACAGCGCATTTCAGCGGCTTCTCCCTCCTCTGCACTGGTGCACTGCAGAGAATGCCCCTGGGCGCTTCGGCAGAAAAACTAGAGAGTACATTTTCTGAAAGAGCATTTTTCCCCTCTAAAAGAGTATATATTTCTCTAAAAGAGCGCACACGGAACGTCTTTTTAAAGATGCATCTTTTTAAAGATGCTTTTCCGATTGTGTGTTATTCCTGGTTGTGCTCGTTATCTCTCGCCTTCTAACGGTCACGATCACTGTCTTTCATGTCTGGGCACTGCTCACGCGGAGACAGCGTTCGTGGATGGTCATGTTCTCATTGCGAGAATATGTCCATGGCAACGTTTCGGTCGCGGCTCGCCTTCATAAGAAAGCGAGCCACCCCAGAGGCTCCCGCCTCGGTCCTTTTACCAATGGGTTTGAGGCCAGCGCGGCTAGCACTGGGGGCGATTTGGGGACCCAAAAGGGACCGCCTCCGCCGGGTATCCCCCCGCGGACCTCCCATTCCCCAGCACGCTCGTCTGCCCCGATCGGGCTTCCGGGTGAGTCCGCCGGCTCGTCTCACGGCGAGTTCGACCTCTTATTCGGAGCCCGCGAAAGTGATGAGCTCTCGAGCGCAGCATCAGAGAGCGGGTTCGTCCAGTCGGAAGCCTCAGCTGGGCTCCTCCCTTCGGGTCGATCGCCCAGTCACAGGCTGACGCGGAGATGACGACATGCTTTCCCGGGCAGCCGCGAGCGTCGGTTAGAGTGGATTTCACCGCTCTTCCCTGAACCCTCGTGGCTCGGTGATTGGTTCCTGGGCTCGCGGCACCGCTCAAAGCTCATGCCCCGCCCCGTTCCTTTCTTCCCGGAAGTGCATGAAGAGCTGACAAGGTCGTGGGAGGCACTTTTTACTGCCCGGTCCCGGTCTTTTCAGCTCCCCCGCTCTCACTACCCTCGATGGTGGGGCGGCCAAGGGTTATTCGGCAATCCCCTGGTGGATAAAGGCGCTCGCGGTGCACCTATGCCCACAGAGTGCCGCCACCTGGCGCGGGTGCCCAAAGCCCCCGTCCAAGGCCTGTAGGTTTACGTCGTCTCTGACGGCCAAGGCCTACGGTGCCACTGGACAAGCCGCCTCCGCCCTGCACGCCATGGCTCTCCTGCAAGTCTGCCAAGGCGCTAAAGGAACTGCACGAGGGTAGTTCTGCCCCGGGATTGATGCAGGAACTGTGCTCGGCGACTGACCTCACTCTCCGAGCAACGGAGGTCACGGTGCGGTCTCTTGGGCGGACGATGGCCACACTAGTGGTCCAGGAGCGCCACCTTTGGCTCAACCTGGTCGAGATAGGTGAGGCCGACAAGACACGATTCCTTGCTGCCCCCATTTCCCAGGCGGGCCTATTCGGCGACACCGTTGAGGACTTTGCCCAGCAGTTCTCGATGGTAGAGCAGTAGATGGATGCTAGCCGGCATATCCTGCCCCGGCACGGCTCAAGATCCCACACCCCATCTACTCATCGCCAAGGGCGTCCCCCTGCGGTGACTGCACCGGCTCCGCTGCAGCCCGCCCCTTCGGCCTGGCCCCGGCGTGGAGCCCACCGCAGGAAGCAGACGCCACCCGTCTCGCGGCCGCCCAGAACCCGTGAAAGGCTTCAAAGCGCCCTTGAGACGGGTGACCCAGGGATAACGAAACCCGCTGCTCTGGAGCTGTTAAGCAGATCTTCATCTTTTTGTTACCTTTTGCATTTAATTGCGCTGCATGCCCAAGTGGCTGCAGTACTCAAGAGCTCAGCAAGAATGGTTTCCTTGTTCCCTGGGTCACGTATCCGGTGTGTACGGCTGGCATCACGACCACCGTCCATCACTCCATTTGGCAGGTTGGCGCTCCAGCGGCGGTCTCCAGCCCTGAGCGCCCAGCTGTGGCACAAATCCGCCCCCGATGTGACAGTCTCCACGGGTCATGAGGACAGGCCTCTTCCTCCCCCGTCCCAGGCTGTTCCGGGGGTGGTCACAAGGAGCCAGGTAAGTGCTTCGATGTCCTCGGACTCAGCACGGCCACGACGTGGTGTGGCACCTCGAGCTCCGCCCCGCCGCAAGGCCCCACCTGCCGGTACATCTGATGACGTTGTCCCTTTGGTCCCCCTTGCGCGGAACTTGGACGCATGGCTTGCGCCTTCCAGTCCATCACGAGGGCTGGTACGGACCGTCCGACTCGGCTGCGCGATTCACTTCGCCGGGCATCCGCCCAGGTTCAGCGGTGTCCACTTCACCTTGGTGAAAGACGAAAACGCTGCTACCTTGCGCGGAGATCGCTACCCTCCTACGGAAGGATGCGATAGAACCTGTCCCTCCAGCCTTGATGAAGAAAGGGTTCAAGATGCTGACGCAAAGATGCATTCTAGCAAGCGTCCGGCATCAAGATTGGTTCGCGGCGGTAGACCCGAAGGATGCGTACTTTCACGTCTCGATCCTTCCTCAACACAGACCCTTCCTGCGGTTCGCGTTCGAGGGTCAGGTGTATCAGTAGAAGTCCTCCCTTTCGGCCTCCTCGCGTCTTTACGAAGATCGCAGAGGCTGCCCTTGCCCCGTTAAGGGAGGTGGGCATTCACATTCTCAACTATCTCGACGACTGACTAATCTTAGCTCACTCTCGAGACGTGTTATGCGCACACAGGGACCTAGTGCTCTCACACCTCAGCCGACTAGGGCTTCGGGTCAACTGGGAAAAGAGCAAGCTCCTCCCGGTTCAGAGCATCTCTTTTCTCGGTTTGGAGTTGGACTCAGTCTCCTTGACGGCGCACCTTACGAACGAGCGTGCCCAGTCGGTGCTGACCTGTTTGAAGGCATTCAAACAGAAAACAGCGGTTCCACTGAAACTTTTTCAGAGGCTCCTGGGGCATATGGCATCCTCGGCGGTGGCCACCCTGCTCGGGTTGATGCATATGAGGCCGCTTCAGCACTGGCTCCAGACTCGAGTCCCGAGACGGGCATGGTGCCACGGGACACACCGCGTGGCCATTATGTCGGTCTGTCACCGTCTTTTCAGCCCTTGGAGCGACCTCTCGTTTCTACGAGCAGGTGTTCCCCTAGAACTGGTCTCCAGGCACGTCAGTGGTCATGACAGACGCCTCCAAAATGGACTGGGGCACTGTTGGCAACGGGCACGCAGCCGCCGGCCTCTGGACGGGTCCGCGGCTGCGTTGGCACATCAACTGCCTCGAGTTACTGGCAATTCTGCTCGCCCTGCGGAGGTTCCGGCCGTTGATCCAGGGCAAGCACGTGCTAGTTCGGACAGACAGCACGGCAGCGGTAGCATATGTCAAACGCCAAGGCGGTCTGCGCTCCCGCTGTATGTCACAACTCGCCCGCCGTCTCCTCCAATGGAGTCAGCAGCACCTCAAGTCGCTGCAAGCCACTCACATCCCGGGCAACCTCAACACCTCGGCGGACGCGCCGTCACAACAGGTTACCCTCAAGGGAGAGTGGAGACTCCACCTTCAGGTGGTCCAGCTGATTTGGAGTTGATTCGACAGGCACAGGTGCACCTGTTCGCCTCCCAAGAATCCTCCCCACTGCCCGCTCTGGTACGCCCTGACTGAGGCCTTCCTCGGCATAGACGCACTGGCACACAGCTGGTCCCCTGGCATTCGCAAATATGCGTTTTCCCCCAGTGAGCCTGCTTTCACAGACCCTGTGCAAGGTCAGGGAGGATGAGGAGAAGGTCGTCCTGGTAAGCACCCTACTGGCCCGCCCAGACGTGGTGCTCGGACCTCACGCTCCTCGCGACAGCTCCCCCCGGGCAAATTCCCCTGAGGAAGGACCTTCTTTCTCAGGGAAGGGGCACCATCCGACACCCGCGCCCAGACCTCTGGAATCTCCATGTCTGGCCCCTGGACGGGACATGGAAGACCTAAGCTGCCTCCCACCTGCGATGGTAGACACGTTCACTCAGGCTAGGGTTCCCTCTACGAGGCGCCTGTATGCCTTTAAGTGGCGTCTGTCCGCTAAGTTGTGTTCTTCCCATCGGGAAGACCCCCAGAGATGCGCAGTCAGATCAGTGCTTTCCTTCCTGCAAGAGAGGTTGGAAGGGAGGCTGTCCCCTTCCACCTTGAAGGTGTACGTTGCTGCCATAGCAGCACACCATGACGCAGTCGACAGTAAGTCCTTAGGGAAGCATGATCTGATCATCAGGTTCCTAAGAGGCGCCAGGAGGCTGAATCCCTCCAGGCTGTGCCTCGTTCCCTCATCGGACCTCTGTAGTTTTTCAGGGTCTACAGAGAGCCCCCTTTGAGCTTTGCAGTCAGCCGAGCTTAAGGCACTCTCCTTGAAGACTGCCCTCCTGACTGCGCTCACTTCTATCAAGAGGGTAGGTGACCTGCAAGCGTTCTCTGTCAGCGAAACGTGCCTGGAGTTCGGTCCGGGCTATTCTTACGTGATCCTGAGACCCCGACCGGGCTATGTGCCCAAGGTTCCCACCACTCCTTTTAGGGACCAGGTGGTGAACCTGCAAGCGCTGCCCCAGGAGGAGGCAGACCCAGCCCTGTCGTTGCTGTGTCCGGTGCGCACTTTACGCATCTATTTGGATCGCACGCAGAACTTTAAAGTCTCTGAGCAGCTCTTTGTCTGCTTTGGTGCACAGCGGAAAGGAAGCACTGTCTCCAAGCAGAGGATCGCCCACTGGCTCATTGACACCATAACTATGGCATATCTCGCCCAAAACATGCCGCCCCCGGTAGGGCTACGAGCCTATTCTACCCGTGGTGTAGCAGCTTCTTGGGCCCTGGCCAGAGGTGCCTCTCTAACAGACATTTGCAGAGCAGCGGGCTGGGCAATACCCAACACCTTTGCAAGGTTCTACAACCTCCGGGTGGAACCGGTTTCGTCCCAGGTAGTGGCACGCAACACAAAGCGGATAAGCCCGGGATAGCCGGCCGGGTGTATCGCTTGCACATAGCGCCTTCCACCTCCTTTTGAGCTGAAGACGTGCGCTGTTAATTCCCAGTAGTGTTCACAAAAGTTGTTCCCTGGTTGACTTCCTCCGAGCCCTGTGGCAGTCGAGTTTTCGGAGAGACTCGCTGCCGGCCCAGTACACGCACTAAGAGCCCAGTTCTGGGGTAGGTGCTGCGTATGTGGCGGTTCCCTGTAAGGCTAACCCCATGCGATCTATATCTTCCGCTAATTCATTTCCCTGCTGGCAAACTGCGTCTTCCTTGGGCAGAGCCCCTCTGCCCCAGTCTCCATGTTGTAGTAACTCCTCCCCCATTGGGCAGGATCTACCTTGAAGGCTCTCCACATGGTTGGAAAGACCATGTGATGTATTCTTCCACTTAAATATCCCCCCCTCTCTTGGGGCGAGGTGTGGTCTCCGCAGTGTCCTCCCCTTGGGAGGGACACCCCCCAACTAGACCTGGCGGCCCAGTCGGATAATCCTCCTTCTTTTTTAGGGAGTGGAAAAAGAGAAGGGGAAAGAGGCCACGACTGGGTTAAGCCTGTCTCTATCTCTGGGTAGTCGACTTGTCCCCAAAAAGGGCCGTTTGACACTCATAACTGTGTTGGGGGAGGTTACGTGTCGACCTGGTGTGCTGGCTATGAGGCACACAGCAAGTCTGCCCACCACACACCGCCAGTTCACGTAACACAGTTCAGCCTTGTGGCATTTTGTATAGGGACCCCTAGTGTCACTACATCAACACCAGCGTCGAGTGAGTGACAGATAGGGAACGTCATGGTTACTGGTGTAACCTCCGTTCCCTGATGGAGGGAACGAGACGTTGGTCCCTCCTGCCACAACGCTGAACTACCCGCTGAAATGGCCGGACCTTATGTCGGCTCCTCAGCGTAAAACCTGAATGAGTGGTTGCATACCAGCTCCTTTTATACCCGTATGTTCGGGGGAGTGGCATGCAAATACCACTCGCCAATTTTCACTGGCCTTTTATCAAAGACCAGAGGTGTCTCGGGCTCCCAAGAGTGACCCCTAGTGTCACTACATCGACACCAACGTCTCGTTCCCTCCATCAGGGAACGGAGGTTACACCAGTAACCATGACGTTTTTGTGAAACATCTTAAGTGCCTAAAACTTTTGCACAGTACTTTATATATATATTCTAAGCCAACCTGCTGTGTATATCAGTTTATAATGTTGCAAATAAAGTTTGTGCTTAATCTGTTGTTGTGCTCATCTTCATAAAGATGTTTATTGACTGACAGTAGCTAAACACACAGCAAACACACAATGTACAAATTATTTTATCACATTCCTCTTTTACAATTGTAGTCTGGGTCTTATGGATTTAACATATTGAATTTTGAATGAATTTACATTTAAATTGTACCTGAATCAGTTATGTTATAGGCTAAATTTAACTGACACAGATAATGGCAATTAACATGTCAAAGATGTTTGAGGTAAAATGTCCAAGATTTAGGCCAGACATTTTCCGAGAGAAAAAAAAGCAATAATCAACAAGTATTTTACACCTTCATTGCTAGAATTGTGTGAAATGAAACAGTCACTTAACATAACTTTTACTGGAAGAAAAAAAAAACCCTTCTGGTTGTGTAAACGAAAGATAACTCTTTATTAAGCTTTATAAATTATTTAAAATAAATATTAAAAGTTTAGCAAAGTTTCATCATGTCCCAGTGCTGATGGTCGATGATCTCACAGTGCACAGAAGGTACATTATATGGGCTTTGTTCACAAATATGGCAGAGAGAGCGGTCATACAGTAATGAAACAGGTGAATAGCTGTAAGGTCAGGCAGTGCAGAGAAGCATTTGCTTTAGTAACCTCCGTGAAGTTGGCACCCCATATAATTAAATCTATACCATTTGTTTGTGCTGATTTGTGCCGCAAAAAAGAACGTTTGTGCTGGTTCATTGCTTGAGATATAAGACATTATTTTTTTGACTGTGTGACGTCACTTTCCACCCCTTGTGGTCCAAATTGCTCCAAACCGGTGCCGTTAGTTTGTGCTGATTTATGCCGTTAAAATGAATCTTGTATCTATTTCCCTTCCTTAGAAATAACAGCTTGTATTTGGGAGCAGTGACGTCACTCTCCACTCCATGTGATCCAATTCGCTCCGAACCGGTGTCGTTTGTTTGTGCTCGATTTGTGCTGTTAAAAGAAACATCATAACATTTTCCTTTCTTTGTATTTAACAAGATAGATTTTGGGAGCTGTGAAATCGTACAGGCTAAACCCCATGTCAATCACTCTCACCTGTCTTCATAGTTCGTGCTCACTTCTGGTTTGTGCCGTGTTTGGTATCAATGAAGCATTAATTTTTTGACAAAGATTTAATCTTTTACGAGAAAAGCCACTGGCAAGTGGATGAGGAAAAGCAATTGGCAAATGAATTAAGAAAAGCAATTGCCAAATACCTTTTTATAATGCAATTTAAAAGGTGCTTTTAAAGTGCATTAAAAAGTGCACTTAAAAGACTCATTAATGTACTAATTTATTGCTACATTTAATAACATTTTAAAATGAAATAAATATGATTTATTAATGCACAATTTTATTGTTAAATATAATGACACTTTTAAACATGAATTAATTAAACACATTTAAATGTGTCTTTTTATTTGTCCATTTATAAATTAATAGATTTATTCAAGTTTTTATTTTCAAATTAATCGATTGATAATTTATTCCTTCATTCTTTTTTAATTGGCACTCCTGGGCTTCAGCTGTAAATTCAGTGAAAATTATGTGTATAAATGTAATACAAATTGTTAGCTACTGTTTCCCAGGTGTGGCTTCATCACAGCAATATTTAAGTTAGCGTACTTGTTACCAAGGAGACAACAGTGTCAGTGAAGAGCATGCTAGAAATGTTTCTGTATGAAGATTAAAGAAACTATCACAGAATATTTGTGTGTGTGGGTGTGTGTGTTTGGGGTGTGTTTGGGTGGTTTACAAGGACATTTTTTTAGGTTAGAAACTGGTAATTATGCTATAAATGTGGTTTATGAGGACATTTCTAGTGTCCCCATAATTCAAATCACTTAAAAAACATACTAAACAATGTTTTTTTAAAAATGTAAAAATGCAGAAAGTTTTTTGTGAGGGTTAGGTTTAGGGGTAGGGGATAGAATCTATAGTTTGTACAGTATAAAAATAATTATGTCTATGGAGAGTCCTCATAAGGATAGCCGCACCAACATGTGTGTGTGTGTGTGTGTGTGTGTGTGTGCGCATCAGACTAATTTCCAATCAAGCTATAGTTTTGTTAAACAAAAGTGTGAAAATATTATTTAATTGTATACATAGTATTTAGGGTACGTAAAATACTTATGAAACTTAAGCCTTAGCAAGACAAATAAGTCAGGTATTTTATTCCTAAAATTTTTAAAATGGAATTTTCACCACAATGTTATCAAACAAAATATAATTTGAAATGCAGTGGAAATGATATTTGTTGGTTCAGAAAAAAAAAAAAAAGACAAATATGACAAATTTCTCCTGTGGTGCATGCATATCCATTGCTGGACATTGTAAGTAGACATGAAATAGACAGGTGCTTTCAAAGTAACTCCGTGTTCGATAAACTAGGGAGAATGTGTGCAATTTTAGACTAGAACTTTTACATCATAGTGTGTTAGAGAACTCTGTGAAATGTGCATGTCTAAAAATTTTGAATAATATAGAGGTTTTGCTCTTATGGAAAGAAATTGGTACTTTTATTCACCAAAGTGGCATTCAACTGATCACAATGTATAGTCAGGACATTATTAACATGAAAAATTAGTATTACCATTTGAAAATAAATGTTCAGAACTTCTTAAACTACTTCAAAGAGTTCTCATCAACAAATCCTCCACGTGAAGCAATGACAGCTTTGCAGATCATTGGCATTCTAGCTGTCAGTTTGTCCAGATACTCAGGTGACATTTCACCCCACGCTTCCTGTAGCACTTGCCATAGATGTGGCTGTCTTGTCGGGCACTTCTCACACACCTTACAGTCTGGCTGATCCCACAAAAGCTCAATGGGGTTAAGATCCATAACACTCTTTTCCAATTATCTGTTGTCCAATGTCTGTGTTTATTTGCCCACTCTAACCTTTTCTTTTTGTTTTTCTGTTTCAAAAGTGTTTTTTTCTTTGCAATTCTTCCCAAAAGACCTGCACCCCTGAGTCTTCTCTTTACTGTTGTACATGAAACTGGTGTTGAGTGGGTAGAATTCAATGAAGCTGTCAGTTGAGGACATGTGAGACATGTGTGACATCTATTTCTCAAATTAGAGACTCTGATGTACTTATCCTCTTGTTTAATTGTACATCTGGCCTTTCACATCTCTTTCTGTCCTTGTTAGAGCCAGTTGTCCTTTGTCTTTGAAGACTGTAGTGCACACCTTTGTATGAAATCTTCAGTTTTTTTTTTTTTTTTTTGGCAGTTTCAAGCATTGTATAGCCTTCATTCCTCAAAACAATGATTGACTGACGAGTTTCTAGAGAAAGCTGTTTCTTTTTTGACATTTTTGACCTAATATTGACCTTAAGACATGCCAGTCTATTGCATACTGTGGCAACTCAAAAACAAACACAAAGACAATGTTAAGCTTAATTTGACGAACCAAATAGCTTTCTGCTGTGTTTGATATAATGGCAAGTGATTTTCTAGTACCAAATTAGTAATTTAGCATGATTACTCAAGGATAAGGTGTTGGAATGATGGCTGCTGAAATTGGGGCCTGTCTAGATTTGATCAAAAATGACTTTTTTCAAATAGTGATGGTGCTGTTTTTTACATCAGTAATGTCCTGTCTATACTTTGTGATCAGCTGAATGCCATTTTGGTGAATTAAAGTACCAATTTCCTTCCGAGACAGCAAAATCTGTACATTATTCCAAACTTTTGACCACCAGCGTATATATTATTTAATCCAGCATTTCTAAACCCTGTTCCTGTAGGCACACTAACAGTACACGTTTTCAGTATTTCAATGTTTTTCAATATATATAAAATCCATAATTTTTTTAATAAACTGAACTGATTTTTTTATTGAATTGTCTTGGTTTATGTGTGTGTCAGATTTCTAATTACAGCTCCAAGTGTGTTTCACGTTGGTGTGAGAGAACGCATAATGATTCAGGTGGGGGACTCATTGCTCGGCAAGTCCGTGTCCTGTCAGTTACAAACAGAGCAGCAGGTTCCCATGTCAGCAAGTGCAAGCAAAACAATCACCCAAAAAGGACAGTTTGAAACAGTGGAGCTTGAGGTAAATAATGTAAATATGTTTTTTTGTTGTTGTTGTTGTTTAAACATAATTTACTCCAAGACCAGACGTTAATTTGACCAAGATGTAGTTACTTTAAAATATAGGGGAGACTGGGGTATCTCAGTAAATCAAAAGCCCAAGTACACAAATGTGTGTTCTCTAGCAGTGACTTTTTGTGTTGGTTTCAAACACCTAGTTCTAATTCTATCAGCCAAACTGAAATCATATCATTATATTTTAGTAATAGCTCTAGAGTAAACAAGAGAATCCATATGACAACATGCCCCAATGGCAGGTCACAAAAGGTCAACATGTATTTAATGACCTGGATGTTTTTCCAAAAGCAAAACAGTTGAAATGTTTAATAGCTTTTTTTGAAGCCAAGACTTTTGTGCTTATTCAGATATTGACTACCCTGAGAAATCACTAAAGTTAAAAGTATAACAACCAGCCCCATTCTCCCCTACATAATAACTAGATATGTGGATGTCAAACATGTTTTTCCAAATGAATAAAAATATCACAAGTCTAGGACAGATTCTGCTGAAGTTGCTGAAGAAGCACACAATCTTGTTCATACATAATTTTTTTGATTTCCTCTTAAAGATATTGGCAAATGAGGTTTCAAACCTAAAATCGACCAATGGAGAGCCTCCCTACCTCAATTTGGCGTGTAAAGTTAGTGGTGAGAAATGGCAAACACGTGTCCTGGTCTCCCAAAAAAGTGGCTACATCTTCATTCAGACAAACCAACCCATATACAACCCCACACAGAAAGGTACCATAAAAAAGGGATTTGCATTGCCATACCAATGAGTAAACATAGCAACATGAAAAAAAAGACATCTGGGATATTCCAAAATTAAAAAAGTTATACACAAAAGTATGTATAGTTATATAGTGATCAGTGACAATAGTGTGATAAATTGAACATGAATGACACTTACTGTTTTAGGGTTGACAGACTCCTCAATAGATGTTGTACATATTTTAAAACATTGGTGATGTACATTAAAACTGATTCTCTGTGGTTCTCAGTTTTGTTCAGGATCTTCACTCTGGACCACACCATGCGGCCAAAATCAGAGATAATTCATGTTTCTGTATTTGTAAGTGAAAGAGAAATTTTTAGTATTTTTGTGCACCTCTGTTTGGGTTTCAAATTTAGGACCCATTTTATATTAGGCATCTTTATGTACAATGTACTTATTATGTACATATGTGTTGTTGCATTGTACTTACTCTTAAAGTGCCTGAATTCCATTACATCTGTAGTTACACTGTTAACCTTACCTCTAACCCTAAACCTAAACCTAACTCTAACCCGAGCCTTAGTGTGAAGCTTAGACTTTTAAGGTCCCGAATCTCCAAAAAACTCCAAGTGATAGGTATTGTAAGGGAGAAAGAGTATACTCCTAACATGGGAGCCCAAGGTTCAAATCTAGAGGTAAGTCCCTAAAACATGTAAAATAATTATCAGTTCTAGTAAAAACATGATGCCCATGTCAATTAAAGGAATAAAATCCATTTTAAATGAACAGATATGCCTTCACCTAAACCTACCCCTACTCCTAAACCTACCCGTACCTCAACCTCAGTAGCAGCAAATGTGAATCTTGTGAGAATTTTGCAGAACATGTAGTTACACAATAAATGCATTGTATTGTATGTATTTTAATGTTAGTACATAGTAGTTAAAGACACCTAATATAAAGTGAGACCCACATTTATACTGTAACACCTCACAAGCTTTACATTATTAAATGTTATTTGTATGATGTAGTTGGATCTGTATTGCACCTGCAATTTCATCTATCATTAATTAAACAATAAAAGAAATAAAAGAAATTGAAATGCAATTTTAATTGTTGTCTGTATTTCCTTTTTTAGAATGCTGAAGGGAACAAAATCAAGAAATCTCTGAGCAAAGTTCCAAATGGCATTCTTGCACAGAACTTCCATATCCCTGATGTTTCAAAGTAGGCCCTACATTACATCTTACTGTCTCGTTTTCTATCATATGGCTACAAAATCACCTTAAATGTATTTTATATATATATATATATATATATATATATATATATATATATATATATATATATATATATATATATATTGTATATATAAACTTTCATGTTCATGGAAATAACGATTTGTATGCTGTTCAGTCTTTTAAAGCAATAGTTCAACACCCCCCCCCCCAAAAAAAAATTACGTTCTCTCATAATTGATTCACCCTCATGCCATCCCATATGTGTTTGACTTTTTTAACAAATATTTTTTGAAAAATATCTCAGATCTGTATGTCCATACAATGCAAGTAAATGGTGGCCAGAACTTTGGAGGTCTAAAAATCATATATAGGCAGCATAAAAGTAATCCATATGATTCCAGTGGTTTAACCTATATCTTCAGAAGCAAAATTATAGTTGTGGGTGAGAAACGGATCAATATTTAAGTACTTTTTTATTAAAAATCTCCCCTTTTTTACATTCTTCTTTTGTTTTTGGCAGTTCACATTGTTTTTGCATATCCCTACTGGGCAGGGAGGAGAATTAATAGTAAAAAAGGACTAAAAGAGCTGAGATTTTGTTCTAAAAATCTTTGTTTGTGTTTAGCAGAAGATAGAAAGTCATACACATCTGAGATGGCATGAGAGTGAGTAAATAATGAGAACATTTTCATTTTTGGGTGACCTATCCATTTAAGATGACACATAAAGCTGCTGTGCTTAAACTCAGTCCATCTCAGAATTTAAATTCAATCTCTCCAGACCTGGCATTTGGAAGATTACAGCACATTACAAAGGTGATGAGAGAAATGCTGCAGTGCGTGAATTCAAGGTTCAAAAGTTTGGTGAGTAACATTAAATGTTCTTTGGCCAAGACTATTATTGTTTCATAGGCTTATAAAGAAAAATCAGGGATATAAACATTGTTATATTTCAGTAAGAAAGCATAGTAATAATGAAGGACTGGGAAGAGAAATAATAATTAGATTTAATATTATTATAATAAAATGTTTCAAGTCTAAAGAAGGTATTATGATGAGGACAATGTGACGACGAAGGTAGGCTATAGTGCAAACATTTTTAAGCTTGTTGCATGAAATAGAGACAAGCAATCAATCACTTAATTGACAGATATTTTTAAGCCTACACCACAAACACAATCCATTTTTGTCAGTTCTGCCCAGCTTTGGGGTTTCTGTTCAGCCAGAGAAAGGATTTCTGCTTGTGAATGCTGAGACATTTACAATCACTATTCAAGCCTCGTAAGTTCACATTCAGATCAAGTAATCACATCGAATAATGGTTTTGATGATTATTAACATGCAACTTCTGAATTTGAGAGAGAAGTTCAAAACCAAAAACCTTTTTTAATTTTTTTGAAAGATACACATATGGAAGGACCATTACTGGTAGTTTCCACTGTCGGTTTGGGGTAAGAGAGGAGGACTCCGATAATAAAGATGATGAAATCAAGTTCATTAAAGGACTGGAGCAAACTGGATCTGTGAGTAAAAATGGTCAGGACTAATGAATCTCCCAAGAAAAATGTATAGATTACTATCCTTACACATCCCAATTTAATAATCCCTCATGGTGTGTCTTCCCTTGTTTTAGGTGAAAAAAGGCCTGGCTGAGGTTACGGTTAAAGTTTCAGACCTCAACCAGAAACTGAAGGATTTAACATTGAATACTTTGGCAGCAGCTAAGGCCCATTTCTACATTGCTGTCACCGTCACGGACATTTTAAGTAATTAAACATGAAGGGCATTCCGTTTTGTCAAATGAATTGAACTTAGCTGAAAGACCACATTGTAAAAATGTTTTGTCATGTAACCTTAAAAAATTTGCTTTATGTGGTAACATCTAAGTTAAAAAAATATTATTTCATATGACTGAATCTATCTTACTACATTAGGTAGTCAAAAGTAAATTTACAAAAGTAAAGTTAAGCAACCTGGTCTCATAGAATCACATTACTATACCTAGATTTTTGCTAAATGATTTTTACGTGGCTTGTTGTACGTAATGCGGCAATTTCAAACAAACCACGAGTAAAAAGGCAGATTATCAGTTAATAAACACGCACTTTTCGCCCTATTTCTTACTCAGTGCTATCTTATGACATCAAAACACTTTTAGTATAGCACACGACTTGAAAGGCAACGTTTGCATTACATAACCAAAAACATTTACAAGCTTGTTGAAGCGCAATCAAATTGCATGATAGCTCAAGTGATAAGAGCATTGCATTTGCAATGCAAAGGACCAAGGTACAAGCTCACAGAGCTGAAAGTGCCATAGTGCCAAATGTGTTTTTCATCTCATATTTGGTTTTATGACACTATCAGTTAGGTTTATGTTTAGAGAAGGGACTCGGGAGGTAGGTTTTGTTGATTTAAAACTCAATAGAGCATTAACTTTAAAAAACTCATCTGTTTTGCAGAACATTTATCTCACTTTTAGCACCACATAGCTGGAACTGCCACGATACATGTAATGAATCACAAAATTGACACTTTCACACAAATATCATGAGATCAGGCTGGAAATAACGTAACAACTGCATGTTTTCACTTTTTACAGTGCATGCAGCCAAGATTTGTTGAACTAAAATAAGTCATAAAACACATAATAATTCATAAAAGACATAAAAGGTTGTTATTTGACTGCATATGCTATGTATAGCAAAGTTAGGATGGCCAAAGTTCTGGAAATTATTCAAATCTAAAAGCGAATGAGACACATTTACAAGATTAATATCTTAGTACAACAATCAAGTCTTCCACCTAAAATGACTGTGTGCCTCTCACAAGGTGGTGAAGTGCAGGAATCAGAGGTTTTCCTTCCCATTGTTTCCAGCCCATACATTGTGGACCTGTCCCGGACAAGATCATACTTCATACCTGAAATTCCATTTGAAGTGGTGGTAAAGAAAACAATACACAGCTATTCCATACCATGATGATGTTATCAGTCTTAGATGATTGTGCATACAATTGTGCAAAATAGTATTCTTCACGATTTGATTGAAATTTTGCTGTTGATTTTGTGCCACTGCATCAGTTCTGTCTTTTTTGACTAGGTCATGGTTCGTCACCCAAATGGTTCCCCAGCCACAGATATCCCAGTGAAATTAGATGTGTCAAGCACGGCAGAAAAGTCCTGCAGTATTACAACTAATAAAGAGGGAACAGTATTTTACACCTTCAATTTACAAGGAACACCATCTTCCATTTCAGTGAAGGTTAATTTATTTAAAGAATAAAGCTCTTTTAATACCTGTAATACTTAAAATTATTTGCTTTCAAAAATACCTTCAATACCTGCATAGTCTATTAGTCCTACATTTTACAAAGGATATTAAAGGTGCACTCAGTAATAATTTTGCTAATTGCTGCACTTTATAACAGAATGATATAGTAATAGTAGAGTTGTTTCTTTGAAAAATACATGAGATGAAGACTCAAGAGTCAATCTTACATAAAAAGCTGCTTTATTCTGGGCAAAGGTACTGGGCACACATTAATGAGTGCTGCCATATTTCCATGATATGTCCAACCAAACATTACTTTCCCCTGTCATTGGATGGAATAAAATTAATCATGACTGACTGTGAATAGTGCTTTTTTACAATGACATCTGTAACTAAGAACTTCCGTTTTTGCGTGACGCTACACCTAAATGTCACTGCAATGACAGCACAAATATTACTGAGTGCATCTTTACGTAAATTCATCTTTTCTTGACATCTATTTTGTTTATAAGTTACAGTAAGTACTATTTGTATAGTTTTGACATATCACTTTCAACAGGCAATGGTAGGTGATTTCAAGTCAACCAAAAAAGTGCACCTGATCAGATCCTCAAAAAGCTTCCTGTCTCTAAGTGTGCCTAATGGTGTACTGTCACCAAAAGAATCTCTGGATGTCACATTTAATGTCATTAATGGTAAACCAGAGGATGGACAATTATATTACATGGTAAGTAAAAGATGTTAATGATTTCATACATTTACAGTAAAGTTCTGTCTCACCTGCTTCAATGTTTTGAAATCTCACAAAGGGTCAAGGCGGCGATATTCAAGTGTGAGGGTGTTGTAATTTATATATATATATACTGAAAAAATTGTGTTTCTTCAGGTACTCAGTAGAGGCACACTGAGAAAAGCAGGATCTGTTGCATCAAGTTATCTGGTAAAAATACGCATCCATTTAACTCCAGACATGATCCCGTCTTTAAGAGTGATCGGCTACTATTATGACACGAATGGTGACATCATTGCAGACTCGGTGTGGGTTGATGTAGAGGACGTGTGTGAGGGAAAGGTAATTCAAAGAATAATCTCAATCTCAATCCACTACAGATAACTAATTTCTTGTAATCAGATTAGGTTACTAATTATATCATGGAAAAACAATAGCATAACTAATTACTGCATATTATCCTTCAGTTACTTTCTAAACATAATTTCAACAAACCTACAAAATACAAATTTGACACCAAGTAGTTTGTTAATCTTTAACTCTGTGGACCCGCCGGTGGGTCCATGGGCATGGTTAGAACCATGCCGTAAATTTATGCTTAAATTGAAAAAGTCCCCAGATACAAAAGTCACTTATATGTGGTACAGTTTGAAAACGTAGAATCTGAACTTGTCATAGAATACCATCACTTTTGCATTTATGCTAGATAAAATAACAAAATAAACCCTAACAAATTCCAGTCGCAAATGAGCGCCACCTAGAGGCGATGATGTAGAAATATGCATATGAATATAAAAGTTTTTCCACATAGCACATAAATAGACAAGTCATTTACTCATTCTCAGAAATGTGACTGTAGAGTTTATTTTGTTGTCTAATACCACAGTTCAAATGATTATCAAAAGAATCATGAAGTGAAATATGATTTCTGTAAGACAACAAAGACAAACGTCTCATGTCTGCTCCGCTAACTGCTTTTGTAAGCCCCAAGTAGCCACAAACTCTATATTAGCTCTTACCTTACCTCTATATCAGCTCTTACCTTAGCTTTTCAATGACAGCTAGATTGACCTTCTAGTCCATTCAGAGGCCAAGATACAGTGATGAAACTGTGGGGAAGATGCCGGCGATCCAAATAGACTGGTGTGATTGCTCAGCTGCGTTAGAGTGCCAACTACATTTCAGATCTGTATATTGTGATGGAAGAAAATAGAGGGAATATAATTTTTCTTAGTACTTGCTGCCATCTAGTATAATAAAATAAGACTTTGCAAAAGGACAACAAAAAATTAGATTTATATATAGAGAGAGAGAGAGAAACTGTGTACTATAGAAACATATCACTTCTGATATATTTCTGAAATGCAGAAATGCAAACAGACAGATATCAGAAATTTTGTCATGTTTTCATCCACAAAGATTTTTTTTTCTCTTAGAAATATACAGTATGTGATAGTTTCAAAGTAATGCAGTTATAATTAATTCAGTAACTGTAATCTGATTACAGGACTTTTATGACAGAACATGTTAGGGGCCATACACTCAGGAAGCATTCTTGCATTCACAAAGCAGGGGTCTGTGTGAACAGCCCCTTACACTACTTCGATACTGAGAAAAAAGCAATCAAATTTACAAACATACAAAACTAACACTGGTAATTTTACATTTGTTTATGTTTGTGCATAGAGTTTTACAAAAATTGTATATAAGCTTTTATCAGATGTTCACAGTGTTCCTGTTCTGTTTCCTATTTAGCTTGGCATAAAGCTTGCTGATTCTCAGCATTATTATGGGCCAGGAAAACAAGTTGAACTTGAAGTTGACGTAGGACCACAGAAAAATGCGAAAGTGGCCTTACTAGTAGTGGACAAAGCCATTTACGCTCTGGGTACTCAAAACAAAATCACTCCAAAGCAGGTGTGTTGTTCTAATAATAATAATAATAATAACACATTTTATTTCTAAAGCACTTTTCCCAAGCTCAAGGACACTGTACAAAGACATAATAACATAAATCAACAGTAGAATCAACAACCGTAACAATAACAACAATAATACAGCAACATAAGAGATAGGTATACAGATAATACTGAGAGAACAGATGGGTTTTTAGTTGAGACCTAAAGGATGAGATAGTGGAGATGTCACAAAGACTCTGTGGAGGTGAGTTCCATAGTCTTGGTGCCATTACACTAAACAATCTGCCACCCATTGTGGAAAGTCGGAAGCGAGGCACAGTGAAACATTTGGTGTCAGACAACCGTAGTGCGCGAACAGGTGTGTAATTCTGCAGCAAATTAGACAGATAATGAGGAGCAAGACCACTGAGGCATTTAAAAGTTAATAGAATTTTTTTTTACTGAATGCGGATAGAAACAGGTAACCAGTGCAGCTCATAGAGTATGGGGGTGATGTGATCTGATTTCTTGGTATGAGTGATAATCCTAGCAGCAGAATTTTGAACATATTGTAATCTAGAGATGGTTTTAGCAGGCAATCCAATTAAGAGGGAGTTAAAATAGTGAGATGAATGGTGGAGGATTTAAATTAATGAATAGAGATGAAGTAGTGTTTATTAGTGAGATCTAATTTAAACCATGAAAGAGCAGTGTCCGTGATGCCAATAGCGGATAGTCGAGAAAGAAGTATGTGGTGGTAGATGGTGTCGAAAGCAGCACTCCAATCTAAAATTATGAGGATGGTATGACAGCCAGAGTCAGCAGGAGGTCGTTGGTGATTTTTAGTTCTGTCTTACAGTAGTATCTAATACTTAAAAGGTTATTAATTCAGAAGATAGACATCAAATAGACATCCAGTACAGGATACATTTTATTGATGAATGGGCAAGTTGCAAAAAAAAAAAAAAAAAAAACACGGAAACAAATATTTCTGAGCTGTTCTTGATTTAACCTCCTTAACTGTTTTCCCTTTTCTGGTGAAAAGGTTTTCACCTCCATGCAGTCCTATGACCTGGGGTGTTCATATGGGGGTGGAGAGAACACAGCTGCAGTTTTTAATGATGCTGGTCTGACCTTTATCTCCCACTCCACCACAATCCGTTCAAAGATGAGAAAAGGTACATAAATACAAATGACAAATGATAATTTTCAGTGTGCTATTTTCATTCTGGGCTTACCACTGAAAGATTTAAAACAGTTTTACAATATGTAGTTAATATTTTCCTATTCATTCTATTTATAGGTTTCAGCTGTGAGTCTGGTTTTAGACGAAACAAACGCAATATAGATATTCAAACTGAAATGGCTAGAAAAGGTACAGTAATGTCTGTTGAATATGTTGATACCTCTGGATCAATCCTCAAAGCTTAGAGCATGTGGTTTGTGTTATTTAAATGTGTGCATTCAGTAATTGTTTTGGTTATACTTCATGGGCGGATATAACTTACACTGAGGTGGATGCACTGTCATTTAAAAAAACACATGAATTGTTTCAGTGAGTGAAAGTGGGGGGTTACCACAAAAGTGTGTAGCCTACTGGTATGACAATCTATTTTTGTGAGTGTAGATGACTTTACACATATATTTTTGACAAGTATTTCTTTAGAGGTAAAACTTTTTAACATAGAAAAAATGACTGAGTTCACTTTTAAATGCAATTTCTACAGTATTGCAGTTAATATTACTATAAGCAGTGGCATACATGCTCGCTCTCTCTCAATTTATGTTTTAATCGAATTGACACCTTTCTCCATACCTTGATTTGTTCTTGATATGCAATTCATGATGTGCAATAAAATTATGCTAATGCTCACTTGCATTGCTTTTGTCCTGAAGAGGCTGCGTTTAAGAAATCTGAGCTGCAGAAATGTTGTCGCCATGGCTTCACCCTGATTCCTATGAAGATCACCTGTGAGGACAGAGCGAAAAAAGTGAGCCAATTGAACAACAAAGCTTGTGTGGATGCCTTCCGAGAATGCTGTGAGTTTGCAACCAAGCTAAGAAACAAAAAGAGGAGAGAGGACATGAGGAAATCGCATGGCCGAAGTGAGTATGTGATCTTAAGCCAGGTGCACACTGAACGATTTTGGCCACGATTCTGTCGTCTGAAACAAATTTCGGGAATCCTAAAGGATTTCTGTCGTCGTAAGGCAAAATCGGCAATCTTACAGCGTTCAGTGTGACGTGTTCACCGACGGCGATTAATAGCCTTTGCTATGATCTTTAGCCTCAGATGAAGTTCTGGCAGTGTCAGAAATTTAGCATCGCATTCGTATAGTGTGACTGCTATTACGATGGCCAGATGAGATAGTCTGCTCCTTTCTCGCACCCCAATTCACTTAAGAAACCTGCTCCGCGTTTGCACCACTATAGCAACATTTGTGCCCAGTTATCACTCTACTCAAGCTCATTCAATGTTTATATATATATATATATATATATATATATATATATATATATATATATATATATATATATATAATAAATAAAAATAAGCCGAAAATACTTGGAGAAAAGTGTAACACTTCAGCAATATGAAAGCATTCCCTGAATTAAATAAATACAGAGCTTACAAAACGAAAATAAATAAATGATTGCATTTTCTTAACACGGTTTTTTCTTTACATTTATCATGCATTTTCTTTAAAATGTTATTTAAAGTACTATTTTACTTCTAATAAATGTACTTTAAACTAGCTATGTAAACTTATTTAGTTAAGATTCACACCACTCCAAAAAAAAAAAAAAAAAAAAAAAAATTGTTTGAACAATTTATATTGGTAATTATTTATGGGACGTTTTAATCCAAATCAGCAGATATAGTTGGATACAATTATAGAAATCTATGTCATGTTTGTACGTTATCCATAGGGAATTTGCAAGCGTGATATATTATCAGCCTATATTCATTTTCTAAATTTTGCGTGGCCGATAGGTTACTAAACTAAAAGAGGAGAAAGACTTACTATAACCCATCTTTTTTTGTTTTCCCCAGTGTGAGCGGAGAAGTTTGCCATTTTTCGGGCCACAAGTCTTTTTATTTCCACAATGAATATTTGCTTGTGGTTGCTAATTATTACTGTAGACTACCTCTCCCACTGGCGTTCATTCTCAGCATCTGTAATTTTCTGTATTTGTGATCAGGCTTATTATTATGGGCCTATTTGACAAAATCCATCTTTCTTTTTATATGTTAGCATATGCCTTACCACATATTTCCTTACCACAGCTGCTGATGTTGATGACGTCGAGGATTTCTTTGACAACAACAAAGATATTCGCAGATATTTCCCTCCAAGCTTTGAATTTAGAGAGATTGATGTGAAAGGAAAAGTTATGTGAGTAGATTGTGCACATTCTTTAAACAGTATCTGTCTGTCTGTCAATATAAATGAACCTTATATAAAATGAGTCTTAGGGGAATGTGCTTAAAGGGATAGTCCACCCAAAAATAAAAATTCTGTCATCATTTATGCACAGTCATGTAGTTACAAACCCATGACGTTCTTTCTTCCATGGAACACAAAAGTAGATGTTAGACAGAATATTAAAAAAATAAAATAAAAATGCTTTGAAGAGTGAATGGTGACTAAGGCTAACATTCTGCCTAACATCTACTTGTGTGCTCCCTATTAAATAACAACATGAGGGTGAGTAAATGATGATAGTGAACTATCCCTTTAAGCATTACCATTTAACAATACAATACATACATAGCTATTACACTATAAACTTGTGATAAATAATTATATACTAATATTTGCATTAAATCTCCTTTGAAACATTTTGAAATTAAGTTTTAAGGTTTACAAAGGTCTTCATTGTATCAGGTCTTTCTTCCAGACACAAAATCTATACACCTGACTCTATCACAACTTGGGAGATCCAGGCTCTCAGCTTGTCTCCATCCCATGGTAATTTCTCTCCTCAGTGTTAGCATAAGTAAAGGGATAGTTCACGCAAAAATGAAAATTCTCTCATCATTTACTCACCGTCATGCCATACCAGATGTGTATGTCTTTCTTTCTTCTGCTGAACACAAACAAAGATTTTTAGAAGAATATCTCAGCTCTCTTTAGTTCCATAGAAAGCAAGTCAATGGTGGCCAGAACTTTGAAGGTCCAAAAAGCATATAAAGGGATAAAAGTAATCCACAAGACTCCAGTTGTTAAATCCATATCTTCAGAAGCGATATGATAAGTGTGGGTGAGAAACAGATCAATATTTAAGTCCTTTTTTACTTTCAATTCTCCTCCCTGCCCAGTAGGTGGGGATATGCACAAAGAAAATGAATTGTCCAAAAACAAAAGAAGAAGAATGTGAAAGTGAAAGTGGAGATTTATAGTAAAAAAGGACTTAAATATGCATCTGTTTCTCACCCACACTTATCATATTGCTTCTGAAGACATGGATTTAACCACTTGTATGCTGCCTTTATGTAATTTTTTGGACCTTCAAAGTTCTGGCCACCATTCACTTGCATTGTATGGACCTACAGAGCTGTTATATTCTTTTTATATTCAAAATCTTCATTAGTGTTCTGCAGAAGAAAGCAGGTCATGCACATCTTGGATGGCTTGAGGGTGAGTAAATTATGAGATAATTTACATTTTTAGGTGAACTATCCCTTTAAGTTCAAGGAACTTTAAGAAACTACTCTTATTCTTACTTTTATTGTTTACAGGTTTTTGTGTGGTGGAGCCTGTTGACCTTCATGTATTTAAGCATCTTTTTATTTCCTTGAGGCTTCCCTATTCTGTCAAATGCTTTGAACAGCTGGCTATAGTTGTGGTGATATTTAATTATGGCAAGTTGGATCGAGAGGTTTGTTTAAATCTTCTTCTTCTTTTTTTTAAGAACACAGAGTGAGAAATTCACCAAACAATTGAATCACCTTAGCATGCAGTATTCTAGTGATTTCCAGATGCTAAAATAACACAGAACACATATTCATTCTTATTGAATTGCTCCCTGACTGTCATTTATAAATCATTTATACTGTAAATTGACTGTAGGCTATCGTGAATATCCATATCTACACACTGTAGGCTACACATTTTATCATAATAGTTTTATTATGTTATAATCAGTAGATTCATAACAATAGTATATCTTCTTAATCTATCTATCTCATGGTCAGCTTATAGTTCATATGAAACAAGTGGAAGGTCTTTGTTCACCCGGGGCATCGTCTACCTCTTCCTATGTCAGAATCAGTCTGGAGGCAGAGTCCTCCCAGACAGTAACTTTCCCTGCTGTTCCCATGAAAACAGGCGAAATCCCTATCATTATTGAACTTTATGAAACAGAAGAGTATAAACCAGTGGATGCCATTCAAAAGATGCTCTTGGTCAAGGTAAGAGAAGGAACTGGGAGAATACCTAAAATCATCTCATGTCTACCTTACAGTTCATCACCCTGTTGCTGCAGTGGGATTGTAATTATTCTAATGTCTATTTTAAATTATTTTCTCCATGTCACAGAATGAGGGAGTGGAAATAAGAGACGAGCAAACTTATTTTATTAATCTGGATGGTGAGATTGTGTTCTATCATTTGATAGTTTATCATAAATACACTGTGGTCCTTAAAACTGTAAAAAATAATTACACAAAGTAGAGCTAAAATTGAATATATATTTTGTAGTAACCTCAACATGTAAAAACATCTTGAACTATGCTCAACAGGTAGAAGTGACAAAACCTTCTTTATCGATGGTTTTTTCCCGAACAACACGGTTCCTGAAACAGATGTCAACCTGTTTGTCAAACTAGAAGGTCTAAACAACTTTTCTTGGCTGGAAATTACTTTCACAACTTGTATGTATCTTATATTAAATGTTACTTAGATGTTTGTATTGTACTCTTTGAATAATCTTTTTTTTTGTACTGTAGAAGAACTATTTGGCCAGTCCACTGCTGTTCCCTTACTGTCCCCATCCAAAGTGGAAAATCTGATCCAGGCTCCTCATGGCTGTGCAGAGCAAACTATGATCCGTATGTCTCCAACTGCTTTGTCAGTAAGGTACCTGGACAACAGCAACCGCTGGCTGCAGCTGGAAGCAGGGTCCAGAGACAAGGCACTGGATTTCATTGAGAAAGGTGTAGACAAAATATACCAACTCAAATACTACACAATATTTTGCTGTGTCAGACTGTACCTTGATTTTCACTTGAGGATATTTATGCTTGTATACTGTACTCTGGCAGCTTATGAACGAATTTTGACTTTCCAAAAGCCTGATGGATCCTACGGAGCTTGGCGAAACCATCCAACAAGCACATGGTAAATCTGATGTTGGTTTATAAATTTGCCAGACTTGTTTTGTGAAAGCCAGAGCTGCACTGAACATGCCCCCATTATTTAAACAGATAAAATGCTGCTTAATGTTCTTTTCAAAATTTTGACCCACAAACTATTCACAATATTAGAGGTATCTGTGCATTTGTTTTCATGTAGGTTGACTGCACTGGTGGTGAAAGTGTTGTCTCTTGTGGCTGATCGACAGTTAGAAACTATAGAACAGAGAGGAACAACAGAAAAGCTCATTTCACAGGAGGACATCCGCAAAGCAGTTACATATCTGATAAAAACACAGAGCCGAGATGGGTCCTTTACCGATTCTAAACCAGTCATTCACAGAGAAATGCAGGTCTGAAATTTCTCTATAATTTCATTTGCCAGTCAATCAGAGATTTACTCTGTCAAACATTGAATAAGACAACTTGTCAAACATTGCAAAATACAATAAACAGGAACTATATTTCTGTGGTACTACATTGAATGTGCGCTAATATCCAGTGTTTCTGTTGTAGGGCGGTATTGGGGGAGTTGAGCAAGATGCCTCTTTAACAGCTTTCATAACCATTGCTCTCCAAAGCTCTATCCCTTTCTTGGACAGAGAGCTAGTCGATGTGGTAAGAATGATAGATTGCACCATTGAAATCCATCACAAACAAATAACATTTACAGACACTGAAGAAGGAATACAATTTCCCTTTATAGAGATCACATATACAGTGGCAAGTATAAGTATGTGAACCCTTTGGATTAGCTGTTTGTTTTTTGTTTTTTGCATTAATTGGTCATAAAATGTGATCTCATATTCATCAAAGTCACAAGTATAGACAAAGCACAATGTGCTTAATCTAAAAACACACAAACCATTTTAATCTTTCATGTCTTTATTGAACACATCCCATTAAACATTCACAGTGCCCTTTGAGTCATCTTGGCTGGACGGCCACTTCTAGGGAGAGTAGCCACAGTATTAAATCGTCTCTATTTATAAACAGTTTGTCTAACTGTGGACAGATGAATATCTATGCTATTCGAGACAACCTAGAAACCTTCTCCAGCTTTATGCAAAGCAACAATTCTTGATCATCTTCTGAGATCTCTTTTTGCGAGGCATGCTCCACGTCAGCATATGCTTCTTGTTATAGCAAACTCAAAATGTTTGAGTGTTTTTTATAAGCCAAAGTAGCTCTAACCCACACCTCCAATCTCGTTTCATTAATTGGATGGCAGGTTTGCTAACTCCTGACTCTAATTAGCTTTTATTGATGTCATTAGACTAGGGATTCACATACTTTTTCTAACCTACACTGTGAATGTTTGATTGATGTCAATATGTATAAGAAAATTACAATAATTTGTGTGTTATTAGTCCAATCAGATTATGTTTGTTCATTATTGTAAATTGGATGAAGATCAAAACAGATTTAAAGACAAATTTATACATAAATGCAGGTAATTCCAAAGGGTTCACATACTTTTTCTTGCCACTGTACAAATAAATTCAGGTTAACAAAAAATGTCAGGTTGCTGGTTTGATCCCTTGAACAAGGCACTTAACTCCAGCAGCCCAGCAGCCAGGAGACTGTCTTTTCAAAAGTCTTCTGGAATTTGCTTTGGATAACAGCATCTGTTAAGTAACTAACTAGTACAGATACTTTGTGTTTTTGGATGCTTATTAGAAAAACAGCATATCTCGTGCCACTGACTTCCTCCTTGCACGGGTTGATGATTTAAAGAGACCCTACGCCTTAGCCGTTACAGCATACTGTTTGTCTATCTGTCTTCCCAACCAAACTCGAGCACTGTCAGTTTTGGAGAAGCTCAAAAGTCTGGCGAGAAAAGGTAGCATACTGTTTTTCATTATTATAAAATAAATAATGGAAGATTGTTCTATCCTCAATGTTTTATATGTATAAGGTATTTGAGATACAGGATGTAAGACAAAGAAAACATTCCGTAAAGAAACCTAGAATGCAGGATCTTCCAAGAATTGTATGAAAAAAGCAAACTGAATAGTCTTTCTCAAGACAGTAGTATTTGTCTTTTTTATCTTAAATTACCGCTGTCATTTTTTTCTTTCACCTGCTCAACAATAAGAGGGCGATTGTCTTGTTTGGCGAGATGATGAGAAGATGAGATTGGTAAATGAGGCTCAGCAATACAAGGTGCCCTCTGGAGTGGCATTAACGGTAGAGACCACAGCATACGCTCTCCTGACTGCACTTGTACTTAAGGACTTAAAGACAGCACATGATGCTGCCTGCTTCTTGACTTCACAAGAGAACTATGAAGGAGGTTTCAAATCAACACAGGTAAATCAGCTTAAAAGTCATGGGATTACATTTTAATTGAGTCTTAAAGGAATATTCCAGGTTCAATACAAGTTAAGCTAAATCGACAGCATTTGTGGCATAATGTTGATTACCACAAAAAATAAATTTTGACGTCACTTTTTTCTTTAAAAAAACAAAAACAAAGCAAAAATCTGTGTTACAGTGAGGCACATACAATGGACATGAATGAGGCCAATCAGTAAACATTAAAATACTATTCCAAAAGTATAGCTACAAGACATAAATAAAATGCTTGTTACCATGATTTTGTGTAAATCGCTTAATGACCTTTTCTGTGTTAAGGTATATCCAGTTTTACAAATTTGTTACCATGATGATGTAACATTGTAAACCCTCAAACGACTGTTAAATGACAATTAAAACAACTTTACAGCTCAAATAATCCATTTATTTTAATAGAAGAATTAATGTGTGCTTTTATAAAATTATAAGCTTTACAGTTTTGTCTTTAAAGCCCCCCAAAAACTGGCCCCAGTCACTTCCATTTTAAGTGCATTACTGTAACCTCGAGATATATATATATATATATATAGAAAAGGAGGGACGAGTCAAATAATTTTTTGTGATCATCAAAATTATGCCACAGATGCTGTCAATTGGGAAGTATGTAACTTTTTCAGTGTTAAAAGTTCTCGAAAACTGTAAACACTGTGTTCCTGTGGTGCTATAAAAATTCCTGTGTTTGTTTTGAGAGACCCACTTAGACCCCACCCATAAATGTTACTCAAGCAATGGCGTGAGTTGGGGGTGGGACTCTCTGACTGTTTGAACAACTGCAGACATGGAGTGTTTTTCGAAAACTGTTTTGAAAACATTATTTATTTTTCAATTCCATTCGATGGCGCTAGTGTTGCAGAAATTACATAATTCAGCTTTAACTTGTATCGGAAAATTGGAAATGTTCCGTTTATTTTTATACAAAAATTTTTTTGTTTATTACATTTCTGAAGACGGAAATTTTAAAAATGCTCATCCAATTCAAACACACTTACAGGACACTATTATGGCTTTGGAAGCCCTCTCAGAGTATGCTGTGAGTATACCAGAACCCCCAGTGACTAAAATAAATGCCCAGTTCACAATTCCAGGGAGGTCTGAGATGGATAAGCTGCATTTGGAAAACAATGAAAAGAAAGTGGAAGCAGAATTAAAGGTAAACGGTCTAAACCTGCTGCACTGAAGGATTATAAAGCCATTTCATACTGATTGGCTGTTTAAAGTATCATCTCAAGTGCTACAGGGATTGGTCTCTATTGTTGTGCACCTGATATGTATGTATGTGATATGTAAAAACATTCACAAAGCATACAGTATATTATAAGTTTTATTATTTATTTAAAAACGTTTTGAGTTTTGAGGGATTCTAATTACATAACTCAGCCATTTGCATTTTTCACAAACATTGTTTGTGAAAAAAAAGGCCAATTTTGGATGCATCTGTACCGAGAATGGGCTTCCTGTCCAAATGCATTCCTAAGGTTCTCTCCCTTGATTGGTTAATTTAGTTATCAACTATTTACCCACCTAATTCTACTTAGTTACTTTCTTCATTTGACCAATGTAACTTGGGGTTCACTTATTTTTTCATCTGCACCATTCCTTTTTAATTTAGTTTTCTACTTCAAACCATTTTGTTTTAAACCAGAATCTGGAATTGATAAATATGAACCTGATGTGTGTGGAGAAAAAATACTGATTCTGATTAAATAAAGTGTTTGTGGCAAACCTAAAATATCCAGAATTGCACAAGACATTTACATACCTTGAAGCAGCAAGATTACTGTATAATCTTTAGGAGTGTAGTTTTAAATGAGGATATAGACTTGAGGATGTACTAATCCAATATACTGTATAATTTGGCATGTTGTCCTCTAGGTGTTGCTGTAAGCTCATGTGTTGTCAATAATAGGAGTTCTTGACTTCCCCAGCTTTCTTAAATGTTCTTGCTCTGATCTGTATTTCACTGTGTCTCTCCTACCTTCCTAGAAACTGGTGGGAAACAGCATAAATGTAAAGATTTCAGGAGAAGGAAAAGTTAAAATGAAGGTAAGCAGTTCATAGATAGTATACATTGCATAACATTTATTCACACTATTCAGGTATGTTAATACCTACCATGTTTGCTAAATGATCCCTATTTTGGTTTGTTGTTATAGGTGGCAAAGGCGTATCATGCTCTTAAGGAAGACACCAACTGTGCTGATGTATCAATAAGTGTTACTATAGTGGGGAAAGTGGAATACACAGGTGAGGAGATATTAACTTTCCAATCCAAAGTTCAGACCTAATATGAATTTAATTGATGTAGATATGGAGAATCATGATATTGCAATAATTGTTCATCTGCTCCATAATTCTTATGAAAATCTTTTAAAATTAACCACTGTATTCTTTTCAGCTCAGGTAGAAGAAAATTACAATTACTATGAGGACTATGAAGAGGAGGAGAGGAAGGAAGAGGAAGATCGCCCTCTCTCCGGCATTGAGTGGTTTGATGCTCGCAGCAGACAGAAAAGAGACACCTTACAAAACACCCAGAATGAAATGATCTATCAAGTGTGTATCAGGTGAGAAAAATATCTCACAGCACCTCATTCATGCCTTTCTCATTCTTTTCATTGCATTAATCATGTTCTACAATTTTTGGAGTTATTAGCATCATCTGTCTTCTCTCACAGTCACGCTCAGGGGAGGAACCTCTCTGGAATGGCCATTGCTGACATCACGCTTCTTAGTGGCTTTGATGCTGTCATTGCGGATTTGGACAAGGTCAGCTGTAGTCATATCAAATGTTAAGCATTAAACAATACAGAAAAACTGATCCCCATGAAATCAGAATTGCAGATTTGTGGTGAATAGTCCATGCCTATTAGCTTTGAACACATATTAGTGTACTCCTAAAAGTTGACAAAATGAGCCTTTTTTGGATATATGCAAATTTACAGTCTCTCTCTCTCTGTCTTTTGAGATGGGATTAAAAGTTATGGATATATACTGTATATGGAAGAGATGTTTGAAATATTTCACCCAAACTTCCTGTTTCAATAGGAAAGAAAAACTGCACCCATCAAGTGATTGCATGAGGCCTTTAATATGCTGGGCACTATATTTATTGCCCAAAATGTCTCTTAATTCTGATGGAGTGAGTGACCTCTTTACATTCTTCCTTAGTTTCTATTTCTCTCTGATTTTGGACTGTAACTTTTTCTCCTACAGCTGAAAGATCTAGTCGATGTATACATTTCTCACTATGAGATCACACAAGGAAGAGTCCTGTTGTACTTCAATGACGTGAGAACCAAAACAGTCACTATCTACGTAGTTCAACATATCTCCTTATTTTACAAGATTGTCCTACTTGTCTCTCCATCACCCCTCAGATGGATGAAAGTGAGACCTGTATAGCTTTTGGAGCAATCCAAAGCGTGCCCATCGGTTTAGTTCAACCAGCTCCTGCTACGTTTTATGATTACTATGAGCCAGGCAAGCTATTCTTCTATTTCATTTGCTGTGTATTTTACAAAACCATACCAGCTAGCCTTGTTAATGGATTAGTTCACCCAAATTGAAAATTAATTTACTCACCCTCATGCCATCCCAGATATGTATGACTTTCTTTGTTCTACTGAACACAAACAAAGATTTGTAGAAGAATATCTCAGATCTGCAGGTCCATACAATGCAAGTGAATGGTGACCAGAACTCCAAAAGCTCCAAAAAGGAGATGAAGTCAACATAAAAGTAATCCATAAGACTCCAGTGGTTAAATCCATGTCTTTTGAAGTGATGCCATTGAAGTCTCTAGGCACAATCATAATTTTAAGCTCGATTACACTTCCTGGTGCTTGATGCATGTGCAGAGCGCTAGATGGCCCTATAGGAAGTGTAATCCAGCTTGATATCATGATCGCCAAGGAGACTGCTTTCAGGATGTATAGTGAAAAAATAGTTACATTTTTGTCTGTTCTCACCCAAAACCAACTGGATTGCTTCAGAAGACATTGTTTAAACCATTGGAGTCTAATGGGTTACTTTTATGCTGCCTTTATGTGCTTTTTGGACCTTCGAAGTTCTGACCACCATTCACTTGCATTGTATGGACCTACAGAGCTGAAATATTCTTCTAAAAATCTTTGTTTGTGTTCAGCAGAAGAAAGAAAGTCATACACATCTGGGATGACATGAGAGTGAAAAAATTATGAAATAATTTTCATTTTTGGATGAACTATTCTTTAATGGATTGATGCAGGCTCAAAAATGATCTAGGATCTTGTAGGACTTTAAATATTAATGATACCTAATCACTTTAAATTCTGTTCACAGTATGGATCTCACAGGTAAACCTGTATAATGGTATGATTATTTAATTAAATGTGACATGTCACTAAAACAATCCCCATAACTTTCACAGACAGGAGATGCTCGGTGCTCTACAGTGCCCCCAAGAGGAGCAAGATGGTTTCTGTCCTGTGCTCAGCTGATGTGTGCCAATGTGCAGAAAGTAAGCTTTTAGTAATTCTTTAACCATTCAAACAAATACAGTCAATTAGCATATCTACTGTACATGATCCAATGATCATAAACTGAAGGATCGTTCTGATTATGTCATTATAAAATCTGATGACCTCTGTGTCCACAGGAGGTTGTTTCACAGAGAGGAAAACACTGGAGATGAACATTACGAAAAAGGATAGATTTGATTATGCTTGTTACCGGTCTATCATTGATTATGGTTTGTGACCCAAAGCTATACAGATTTTACAAGCAAATACTATCACTGTAATCCCTAATGCTCAAAATAATTGTTTTCAGTTGGGATAATTTAAATTAAACAAATTAGTTCAAATAAATTAACCTTGATGAGTATTTAGAACTTTCTCTTTTTTTGAGTTCACAAAACTGACACCTTTTAAGTAATCTGAATTTGTTTTATTGTTTTGAGTTTGATGAACTTGTCTATTAAAATTTACAGGAACTTAAATTTAACTGAAACTGTGCAGGGGATTTCTATTTACCAGCATGCTTTGCATGGCACTCGACAGGGAGATTAAATGTTAAAATTAAGATTTATTTTATGTGTCTTTGTGCAAAATTAATGTAAAAGGGGATACTTGTTAGTGTTTAATGTTTTGTTGTGTTATTTAGAAGAGTTTCTGACAGGTAAAAGTTTTAGGGGGTTACCATTGTGGTGAAAAGTGGAGCTAGAGGTTAGGATGAGGACAGGTACAATTTATGATTGTTCTATAGTTTACAGCTGTATTATTGTCTTGATGAGTAAATGGTATGCTAATCAAACATAGTATTACCAATTAGCATGCAGCATGCTAGCATTTACTGTATTGACCTTTAATAATGAGATATTAGACTTTAAGGTTTCTTGTTCTTATTTTTTTATTATAGCTTATGAGGTTATTGTGGATTCAGTTTCTGAAGAGAGCAACTTTGTACTATACTCAACAACTGTGAGAGTGGTCCTCCGAAACTGTAAGTATTGACGAAGCTTTCTGAGTTCATCAGAGGGTCTTAACCACTTACAGCATTACAGTAATTTCAAGAAATACAGATCATGAATTTATTATGTTGAGCATAAATGTCAGGTAGAACCTGAGGAAAGGACACAATGTTTCCTGAGCTTGTTATTTTACAAGATTTTCTAAAATTAATTACCTCTGATCCTCAGTGGGAGACATGACTGTCAACCCAGACAGCATGCGGGTGTTTGCCAAGAGGAAGCACTGCAAGGGTGAGCTGAAAGTGAAGAGCATATATCTCATCATGGGCAATGATGGCCCCACCAGAGACTCTGATGGAAAGTGAGTAGTCATCTAAATCTTGCAAGACAACCTAAACTGATCTGCAGTCTAGCAGCGAAGCACATTATAATCCATGACTTTGCAGCTTCATACCAAAGCATATGAACCCATTTTAAAAACAGGTAATCTCCAAAAGTATCACAAACATTAGCTGCTATCTCTCTGTCTGTTTTTCAGCATGCAGTACCTATTGGATTCAAACACATGGGTTGAGCTGAAGCAATCGCTCTCCACATGCAAAGCATCAGTCAACAGATTTTACTGCAAGGAACTGAAAGATTTTGTGAAAGAATACCAAGCTGATGGATGTAACCTGTAGTCTGTACTGAAATTTGGGGCCATTTAATTACTTCTTTCATCTCAAAGGCTTTGATATTATTCTAAACCTGAATACCTAACTAAACTAAAATGGCTTTTCTTGGTTGCTACAGATTATGATGACTGAGAACCTTGTAACCATGTTCATGTTATAATGTCTCATTATAACAGTGCTTTGCTTTTATAAATGGTCCTTTATCCTTCACAGATGTACCTTGCATTGTAATTTAACATCATATTTTAGAGTCTGTTGTTCACATTGCCAGTATCTTGGAAACAGACGTAGTTCACAACTTTTTTATAACAGTCAAAGCAAAATCTTTCTGTGTTGGCTGCATAAGACACTCTCCTATAACATCCCAAGTGTTTAAAGAGACAGTTCGGCAAATTACCAACCACTGACCACACACAGGTAAATCAACACACACCAATATAAGTTTACAAAAACATGCCCACCCTTTTGGAGCGGCCTTTTTCACATCCACTTACCAATCTATTTCATGCTGGTCCAGTGATTGAGACTCGGTTAGCAATAGTGGGGTGATTCAGCTTCCTAGCATATGTGTATTTATTTTTTTGGAAGACTCCCTTTTTTGCCCCCACACTTGGCAGTTGAGAGTGTGAGAGGGTCCACTGTGCTCAGGGTAAACTCTGTAACATCTGCAGGCATGTGGCGGGCGGGGGGTAGTACGTGTACAACAGTGCACACACTGGAATGAAGAGGAGGCTGAAAAGGAAGTGCGTCACAGAATCCATATGGTGTGGCCAAACACAGAACTGAACCTCAGTCTAACACAAACAGCAGAGCAACTAGTTTCATTAGTTTCGCCCACTCAGCTCGAAAAGGCAGAGATGCTTTCCTCAGAAGGTGTTATCATCATATATATCATATGTCAAACTGAGGGATCTACTGTAGAATCAACTATCAAAGATTTGGGTTCTCCAATCAAATTTACAGAATGATCAAACCAAATATAGGTCCTCAATTTACAAAAATGATTCCAAAAAAATTATGTCCTAAATGGCATGATCACGTAGACAGATCGCAAATTCAAATGCATTTTACAACTCCGCAATATTATCCTTTGGGCTGCTACATTCCCCAGCATCTGGAACCAAGATCTTATTACTGCAATCCAATACATTGACAAATTCTACCCTAATATCTATCATGTATATACAGTAAACTAGTGAATTTGATGTCATCAATATTAACATCCCAATCAGAATATAAAAAAAGAGATTAGTCTGTTTTAAAGCACATTGGATGTGAGGTCTACACATAAACCAAGAATTACGCTAATGAGATAAAAATCTTACAGTGATTCTGCAGGTGGACTTAAGAAAGACTATATGTGTGCAGTGTACTTCAGTGGTTCTCCACCTTGATGACTCCAAGACAATATAATTGATAGCGCCAACATATTAGCTAAGATATTTCCTCTGGTACTTCTCCTGTAATGATGACAAAGCTGCTTGTTTTCAAACTTTTTTATTAACAGAAACTAGGAGTTTCAAATTGATTCAAAAACTTAGCCTAATAATTTGTGATTCCAGAGATTTCAAGAACTGGAACTGTTTTATCACATATTTAATCACAATTAATCGCATTATTTTTTTCATAGTTAATCGCGATTAATCACAAATTTTGAAAGTGCTGGAATTTTACTCTCTCTCTCTCTCTCTCTCTCTCTCTCTCTCTCTCTCTCTCTATATATATATATATATATATATATATATGTATATACATCTTTTCCTGTCAAAATGCATTGTTCCTTCTTAGAAAAGAAAATAATTTGTAACAATAATGTTTTACTAAAATGTCCCAAACAAAGCTTTCCACAGTATAAAGATAGAAATGCACTAAAATAACACCAATTCAATGAAAGGAATATCCCGGTTTCAATACAAGTTAAGTTCAATCAATAGCATTTGTGGCATAATGTTGATTACCACAAAAACTAATTTAGACTCGTCCATCTATTTGTTTTTTTAAGCAAAAAATGAAGTTACAGTGAAGCATTTACGATGGGTGAATGAGTGTTTAAAAACAGAAGTGTGAAACTTATAATTTTAAAACAGTACTTACATTAATTCTTCTGTTAAAACTCATGTATTATTTAAGCTGTAAAGTTGTTTAAATCATTTTAGCGTTTGTTGACATTACATTGTCATGGCAAAGAAGTTGTAAAACTGGCTGTAACTTTAATTTAGATGTTAATTTAGACTACATGAAGCACATTTTAAGGTTACCTGAAAATAAATTTTTACGGTATAAAATGTAAATGCTGTGTTTTCTAAATTTGATTACTGTTAATAATCTTAATATTCTTAGCAGAATAAAAAAATTGTTAACTAAAAATAAGCTTCATGTGGTGACATCTAAATTAACTGGTCACAAAATAATTTAACATCTCTAAATACCTTAATACATTAGGTTACACCAACAAAGCTATTTTTAAGGTTTAGATCAGAAACAGCTCCTTAAAGGGAAAAATTGCAGGTTACCACTTTTTACAATATAGAGGCATGCAGATACAGACTTACATGATTAGGAAGGAAAGCTGTGTTTTTAAATTAATTATTCTTCTTGACCTCATGCCCTAAATACACAGGAATTACAAACATATTCTCTCTCACACATTCTCTCTCTTTTTGTGCAAAGAATCTCAATGGAATCTTCCCTACCAGCTAAGTAAAAGTCAGGAGGATGTGTGTTTGTCTGTGTTGTGTTTGTTGATGTTTAGCTATCTAAACCCTTGCTTATAATGGCCATACAGCTTCACTGACTTTTTTAATCTGTTAGAGGGGGAGGATATAAAGAGGTGAGAGTGCTAAGATTAAAGAGGAGAGAAACAGACCATGGCTTTATGCTCTTATATTATTCTAATCTCTGAGAGTTGGTCCAATGTAAGCAACATGGGGAGGACTGGCCATCGTTTCAATCAGGCTCAGGTCAATGCTTGCCTTGTTTGTGCTGTCACCATTAAACTTCACATTACATTTGAATCAATAAAAGCTGAACAAATATGCAGACTCTGAAACACACATATTTTCCTTTGGGGGAAAAAAGGTAAAATCCTGTATTTATGTAAATGCTCATGCATCTCTTAACATCATCTTGACATACTTGTTGTGCATATCTTGAATTATTGACTGTTTCCAGCAGAACCTTGCCAGCACACCTTAGCGCAAGGACTTTCATGTCCAAATAGTTACAGTCAGTGCAGCCCTTCTTCTCAATGCTGCAATACAACAGCCCAAAGTAGATTTAAAAAAATAAATATTTATATACTTAACATAAAAGGGAGTCAAATTCTGCTTCTCACTGTTTTCTCTGGTAACACATATTTTTGTAAATCAAATTAGCGATTTACGAGAAGATAATTCAACTTGAGAAAACATTTGCACTGTAAATAAGCAATAGATCTGTGCTATTCAGATTTTTTTTCTTTTGTACATTTTGTGTGCATTTAAATAGATAAGTCAACATAGAAGACATACTTAGTCAACCTGTCTATCCCTCTCTCTAGATATTATTACTCTGCTATGAATGGGGGGTATACTCTGCTATAAATTTAGTAGTAAAGAAAGTTTTCCACAGAAAATGAGTCATGCACTAAACTTTCAGGTGGCTCATAAACAGAATTGGTTGTCTGTGCATGGCTGTTTTTTTAGTTGTGGATACAGCAATGCTCAAGGCTTGGCACGGCTCTCTGACTACGATGTTTGTTAAGGTCAGATCAGCAATAGAAGGGTGGTCCCAATGATGTGGGCATGCTTTAGCATTATATCAGCCAACTAATGGCGCTAGTGAGCAAAGGCCACCCATCACGTTCCATCAGCTGACATGACAAGCACTCTCTCTGCTCAAGCAAAGATCTTCATACTTAAACTTACATCATATGTCAGTGTTCTGTAAAACGGGTCAAAAGATCTGTAAGAGTATTGAAGGAAGTAATCACAGGACATTAGGGAATACGGATTATGTATGTGGTTTCATTAGTTCACATAGTATGTAAATTAAAATGTTCTCACTTAGAAAGATGTCAGCATTTAAGGCATCATTTCACCAAGCAAATCACAAGACAAATTAAAAGTTATAGGGCTCACCCTGTCATCAACATCTGTTAATTTCTTTAAAAAACCCTTATGATTTGTTTTCCCTATCCATGGAACACAAAAGAAGATACTTAGCAGAATGTCTAGGTTGTTCCTTTTCACACATAAAAAGTAGGCAGTGAGTGGCTGTCAAGCTCAATAAAAAAATATACATAATAATAAAGAAGACCATAATAAAAGCACCATAAAATAAGGCTGATTGACATCACTATTAGGTTATCTGCCTCGTTTTAAAATACACATTAAAGGAATCTTCCGGGTTCAATACAAGTTAAGCACAATAAACAGCATTTGTGGCATAATGTTGATTACCACAAAAAATAATGTAGAATTTTTCTTTTTTTTTCTTTTTTTTTTTTTAAGCAAAAATTTAGGTTACAGTGAAGCACTTACAATGGAAATGAATGGGGCCAATTTTTGAAAGGTTTAAAGACAGAAATGTGAAGCTTATAATTTTATAAAAGCACTTACATTAATTCTTCTGTTAAGACTCATGTATTATTTGAGCTGTAAAGTTATTTAAATTGTCATTTTTACAGTTATTTTATGGTTTTAGGGTTTATTGACATAACATCGTCATGGCAACAAAGTTGTCAAATTGGCTGTAACAGAAAAGGTTAGTAAGCTATTTTATCACACTAAAATCATGTTAAAAAGCATATTGTTTATGTCTTGTGGCTTTACGTTTGAAATAGTTTGTATTTTATAGTTAACGGATCGGCCTCATTCACTTCTATTGTAATTGCCTCACTGTGTCATGATTCACTGTTATTTTGCCCTGTGTTTTGCCTCTGTCATCTGTCTCTAGTCTCCCTTGCACTACATTTCCTATAATTCACTGCCCTGATCACTACCAGCTGTTCCCAATTCTTCTCACCTGTGTTTCATTTACCTCGTTTATCCCTGTATATATGGAAAAGAAAATTTTGCCCTAATGTTTTATCTTTGTTCGTTGTTGTGTTTTCTCCAGTTTATGTACCGTTAACTATCTTGGATCACGTTTGTTTTGTTTTCCCAGTTCCTAGTCTTGCCTTGTTTCCAGTGTTTGCCCTGTTTTGTAATTTGATTTATTTTCTATAAAATTTTAAGCCATATCTAGATCCTGCTCTTGTGACTTCATTCAAACGTCTCCTTGAACCAGTGGTCCACAGCTGGAACCTCCGATGGATCTCCTGTCTAGGGAAACAGGGGTGGCTGAAAGCCGAGAATGCACTGAAAGGGTGTAAGACCAGTAGCTGCCTGCCGCAGGGAGTTCTGTGCATACTCGGCCCAGGGTAGAAACCGGCTCCAGCTGTGCTGATTGGCGTGACAGTATGTTCTCAGGAAGCGACCAATTTCCTGGATCTTCCTCTCTGCCTGCCCGTTAGTCTGTGGATGGTAACCAGAAGATTTACTCACAGTCACACTTAGGAGATTGAAGAAACTGTGCCATACCTGTGAGATGAATTGTGGACCTCTGTCCAACACTATATCCTCAGGTATTCCAAAGTTTCTGATTACATGGTGGAATAGAAATTCGGCTGTTTCCATGGCAGTGGGTAGTTGTTTAAGGGGGATCAAACGGCAGGCCTTGGAGAATCTATCCACCGCAACTAAAACACAAGTGTTACCTTTGGACTCAGGTAGGTCGGTGATGAAGTCAACTCCCAAGTGTGACCATGGACGTTGTGGTACGGGCAGCAGGAGGAGTTTGCCGGCTGGTAAGTGGCGAGGAGATTTGGCAATAGCACACTCAGGACATCCTTGGACGAAACGGCGTACGTCCTGAAACATGCGTGGCCACCAATATCTGGACCGGAGGAGCGAAAGGTTTTGTTGGATTTCAGGGTGACCAGTGAGGGAGTGAACTGATTCAAGAAGGGTGGCTCGAAGTGTGACCGGAATGTAGAGTTTACACTCGGGACACTCAGGCGGAGCAGGATCCGTGGCGGAGGCTTGGGTGATCCGGTCATCCAAAGCCCATTGTATAGGGCACATGAAAGTCTCCGATGGCAGGATAGTCTCCATTTCCATGGGGTTGGTGTCAGGAGAATGTCTGCCTTGGTGTTCTTGGATCCGGGGCAGTAGGAGATCGTGAACTGGAAGTGGGTGAAGAACAAGGCCCATCGGGCCTGACGTGGGTTCAGCCTGCGTGCCTTCTGGAGGTATTCCAGGTTCCTGTGGTCAGTGATTACTAAGAAGGGATGATGGGAACCCTCGGGCCAATGGCACCACTCGTCCAAGGCAAACTTTATGGCGATTAGTTCTCTATTCCCAATATCGTAGTTCTGCTCTGCTCGAGATAACTTCTGGGAATAGAAAGCACATGGGTGCAATTTTGCTGGGTTCCCTTGCTGCTGAGATAGTACCGCGCCAACTCCCATGGAGGAAGCATCGACTTCAACCACAAAGGGGAGTTCAGGATCTGGGTGGACTAGTACAGGGGTAGTGGTGAACTTTTTCTTCAATTTGAGGATGGCATGAGAGGCTTCTGGGGTCCAGGATAGGTTCTTGGGTCCCTTTTTGAGTAGGGAGGTCAGAGGAGCGGCAATGGAGCTGTAATTACGGATGAATCCTCGATAGAAGTTTGCGAATCCCAGGAAGTGTTGAAGATCCTTGACAGTTTTAGGAGTTGGCCATGATTTTACAGCCTCCACATTTCCCTGATCCATCTGGATTCCTTGCAGGCTGATGTTTAACCCAGGAACTGGACATGGCTCAGATGGAAAGAGCACTTTTCGGCCTTGAGGAACAACTGGAACTTGTACAGATGCTCTAGCACCAGGGCCACGTGCTGACGATGGTCAGTCAGATTCCGGGAGTAAATCAAGATGTCATCTATATATACAAGGACAAAACGGTGGAGGTACTCCCGGAACACCTCGTTCATAAAGCCCTGGAATATGGAGGGGGCATTGACCAGGCCATATGGCATAACTCGTTACTCATAGTGTCCCGTTGGAGTCACAAAGGCCGTCTTCCACTCATCCCCCTCCCATATATGAATGAGGTTGTAAGCACTGCAGAGGTCAAGCTTAGTGAACACAGTTGCTCCTCTCAGCAGTTCCAGGGCAGCAGGGATGAGAGGAAGGGGATACCGGTACTTGACTGTGATGTTGTTTAAGCCCCGGTAGTCAATGCACAGTCTCAGACCTCCATCCTTATTTTGAACGAAGAAGAAGCTTGAGGCAGCAGGGGAAGTGGATGGGTGAATGTAACCTTGGGCTAAAGCTTCCTCAATGTAGGCTTCCATTGCCTTCTGCTCTGGGAGTGACAAGGGGTATATCCTTCCTCTGGGCAGTGGTGCACCCGGTAGGAGTTCGATGGCACAGTCCCATGGTCGATGTGGAGGAAGATGGGAAGCTTTCTTGGGGCAGAACATGTCAAGATATGGCTGATAACAATCAGGAATATCCAGGGGACCGTTGTTGGCTGGGCTCTCGATGGTCGTAGAGAAGACATTCACGGGCTTGACAGTGGAAGAGATTTCCTCCTCTCTGCTGTGAGGATGAAGTACTGGGTGTATACAGGTTTTAAAACATTTCTGTCCCCATTGTAGGATTTCACCAGACTTCCAGGACAGGACCGGGGAATGATCACACAACCAAGGACGGCCCAGAATGATATCCACGGTTGAGCCCTCCAGAACCATAAACTCAATGTCCTCCATATGCATAAAACCCACTTGTAATGTTACCAGGGTGGTATGGTAACGGATGTACCCCTTGCCCAGTGGGTGACCAGTCACGGAGTGTATGGGGAGGTTGGTGTCAAAGGGGACCTTTGAGAGTCAGAGCTTGTGGCAGAGGTCGTCTGCGATGAAGTTCCCCACGGCCTCGGAGTCAAGGAGCGCGGTGACTGTTAAGGACAGGTAGGCAGAGGACACATTTACTCTTGTGCATAATGGAACATTGCTTGAATAAACAGCAGTAATAGACCTCACCGCGGAGCATGAGGGTTTCACAGGACATGTGGCTATGAAGTGTCCCTGATTGCCACAGTATAATCACAATTTATTGTTGAACCACCGGTTTCTCTCCGCTGGAGCAAGGTGAGAGTGGTCAAGTTGCGTGGGCTCGGGGTTGGGTTCTGGAGGGCGATTACCAGACAGGTGGTGACCGGGATGCAGGACTGCATGTGATGTGCCACTTCTATGGACAGCTGGATGAATCGCTCTAAGCCAATGGCGTCATCGTAGGCAGTAAGTTGCAGTCTCAGTAGAGGATCCAATCCCTGGCAGTACGTGGTCATCAGGGCAGGTTCATTCCAACCACTAGCCGCCACCAATGTGCAAAATCGCAGCGCATAGTTGGTGATCGGTCATTTACCCTGGCGAATACCATGAAGCTGCTCGGCCACGGAGGAATCACCTGAGGGGGGACAAAACACTTCCTTAAAGTGATTTAGGAAATGTTCTAATGTTTCAGTTACCGAGCCTCCTTGATCCCAGATGTTTTTTTCCCACAGAAGAGCTCTCCCGGTCAAGAGGGAAATAACATAGGTGATCTTTGAACGCTCAGTGGGGAAACGCTGGAACTGCATCTCCAGAATGAGCTGGCACTGCAGGATAAAACCACTACAATCCCCCGTGGACCCGGAGTAAGGGGCAGGGTTAACCATGGGACTGGCATGAGGTGAAAGTGAAGCGGGCTCTGGTGCAGGACATGTGGTTGGCAATGTAGGTTCTGGGGTGTGGAGGAGAGCTGCTCTGAGCCGTCATACCAGCTCCATGAACGGGTCATCTTCTCCGCTGGTGGTAACTTCTGCTGGGTTCATATTTCTTTGGTCTAGCCTTTCTGTAATGACACCAATGTGGGAGTTGTGATGAACCCAAATGCGGGAGTTTATTTAAAGGAAACTCAGGAGAAACAGGTAAGTTGTGTATACAGGGAATCACAGGATAGGAATAAAGTCTTTGACAATAGACTTAGGTCAAACACAGGGCAATGGTGGTTGGCACGGATCCATAACAGGAAACACAAAAGATGGCACTTGCCGAAAACAGAGAACTTAAGCTTCAAGCTGGCATAAAGGTGAGTTACTTCTTTCAACAGGGAGGTTGGTATAAATTACAAGGCTTGAGGTTCACACAATGTAAACAAAGTCACATATCCAGCACAGACACAGCAGGGTGAAGTGTAACCAGGAAGTAACACTCGGGCAAGGAGTCATTCATAAATGTCAATATGTAGGAATCACTCAGGCTTCATGTTAGTCGTTAATCTTGTAAGAGCAAGCAGTTCATCAACACACATGTGGGGCGAATACTAGTGAAACCGGCATGCCATACACTCGGTATATACAAAGTCACTTATCTTAAGAAACTGAACAGGGTGTCGAAGCACAGGTTTTGCAGAGATGTTGAAAGTCACATTGTCAGAGCCGAGGGAGAGTCCATGATGCCTACAATAAGGCTAGACGCTGACTGAGGGTGAGAGTGCAGCTTAAGTGCATGTCCAAACGAGGTGAAGAAGAGCTGCAGGTGTGAGTGATTAAAACGCAGGTGAGTGAGAGCGAGTGACTGACGGTGAGCGAGAGCCCGGTGCCGTCATGACACTGGTTTGATCTATATCCAAGTTACAATAAAGAACAAACACAATCTGTTTTAACTAATAACACACAAATTATTGTATTGTTCTTGTACATATTGAATACATAATTTAAACATTCACAGTGTTGGAAAAACTATGTGAACCCCTAGGTTAATAACATCAATAAAAGCTGATTAGAGTAAGGGGTTGGTAAACCTGGCATCCAAATAATGAAACGAGATTGTGCTACTTTTGTGGGTTAGAGCGACTTATAAAAAGCACTCAAACATTTTGAGTTTGCTATTCACAAGAAGCATCTGCTGACGTGGACCAGAATTGTTGCTTTGCATAAATCTGGAAAGGGTTACACAGTTATTTCGAAGAACTAAGATATTCATCTGTCCACAGTTAGACAAACTGTCTATAAATGGAGATGAATTAGTACTGTGGCTACTCTCCCTAGAAGTGGCCGTCGAGTCAAAATGACTCAAAGGGCACACCGCAGAATGCTCAGTGAGAGAAAAAAGAACCCTAGAGTGACAGCTAAAGACTTTAAGAATAATTGGAACTGGTTAAAATCTCTGTTCATGAGTCTACTATGTGGAAAACATTAAACAGGCATGGTGTCCATGGCAGGACACTATAAAGGAAGCTGCTGCTTTCCAACAAAAACATTGCTGTATGCCTGAAGTTTCCCAAAGACCACCTTGACACTCCACAGAGCCACTGGGAATATGTTTTGTGGACTGATGAAACTAAAGTTGAATTGTTTGGGAAGAACATGCAGCACTACGCATGCTGTACAAAGGGCACTGCATAGCAACATGAAAACATCATCCCAACAGTGAAGTACAGCAGAGGGAGCATCATGATTTGTGGTTGCTTTGCTGCCTCAGGGCCTGGACTGCTTGCCATCATCGAGAGAAAAATTAATTCCCAAGTTTATCAAAATGTCCTACAGGACAACATCAGGCTGGCTGTGTGCCAGCTGAAGCTCAGTAGGAGTTGGGTGATGCAGCAGGACAATGACCCTAAAAAGAAAATCCACCTTTTGGAGTGGCCAAGTCAGAGCCCAGACCTTAACCCAATAGAGATGTTGTGGAATGATCTCAAGAGAGCTGTTCACACCAGACATCCAAAGAATATGGCTGAGCTGAAATAGTTAGGTAAGGAAGAATGGTCCAAAATTCCTTGTGGAGATTGTGCAAGTCTAATCTGCAGCTACCGGAAACGCTTGGTTGCGGTTATTGCTGCCATGTTTTCAATCAAGACATAAAATATTATAATTGTTTGTGTGTTGTTATCTTAAGAACATTGTGCTTGTCTATACTTGTGACTTTGATGAAGATGAGATCACATTTTATGGCCAATTAATGCAGAAAACCAGCTAATTCCCAAGGGTTCACATACTTATTTTTGACACTGTATCTACTACACATTAAAGGAATATTCCGAGTTCAATGCAAGTTATGCTCAATCAGCAGCATTTGTGGCATGTTGTTGATTACCACAAAAAATATTTTCGACTCATCTGTCCTTTTCTTAAAAAAAAAAGCAAAAATCAAGGGTACAGTGAGGCACTTACAATGGAAGTGAATGGGGCCAATTTTTGAGGGTTTAAAGGCAGAAATGTGAAGCTTATAATTTTATTAAAGCACTAATATTAATTCTTCTGTTAAAACGTATGTATAATTCGAGCTGTAAAGTTGTTTAAATCATAATTTTTTAGTTATTTTAGGGTTTTGGGGTTTTAGGGTTTGTTGACTACATCATAGCGAAGTTGTAAAATTGGCTATAACTTTACACAGAAAAGTTTGGTAAGCAATTTTCTTCACACTAAAATCATGTTAAAATGCATATTGTTTATGTCTTGTGGCTATACTTTTGAAACAATTAGTTTTTTTAACATTTACGTTGGCCCCATCGGCTTCCAATGTAAGTGACTCACTGTAACCCAGATTTGTGCTTTTTTAAAGAAAATAAATTTTCGTGGTAATCAACATTATGCAAAAATGCTGTTCACTGAGCTTAACTTGTATTGAACCCAGAATATTCCTATATCACATTAAGTCAGAACAGTCTGAATGTTTGTGGCAGTTTAGTGGATGTAGCTTGAAAACTCTAGGAGGAGTTACTCTTGATAATTTTGTATGATGATGAATAAACAGTGCTTTCCTTCTGATATAATAAGTCACCACCAGGATGGTGATTTTATCTGGCTACCAGTGTTTCAGTTGCAGGATGAAAAAAAATATCATAAATAACAATTCCCAATGCTTCTCAGCCAATCAGATTGGGCCTGAACCTAGCTGTACTACAATAATAGTATTAAAGGTGTCCTTTATTGACTGAAATGGCATTGTAATTGTTATAGGCCCGAAGTCTTTGAAATAAATAAATACGTATTTCTTATGCCAAGAATTCCTTCGAGGAATTGCTTTCAAAGTGTTACTTTCAAACTTACTGTACAGGTAGAGTAATAACAAATCAACTGCTGCAATGTATAAAAGGTGAGCGAAGAGCCCATTCTGAGACTTTTTGCTAATCGCTGATGCAGATTCATGAGCTTAGTCAGTCTGGGTGGCTATTTTGTCAGAAGAGACTACACAAAGTTGTCACGTCTGGCAAATACCCATAAAATCATTCAGGAGCTAGAAATATGCTTAATGTAAATTTAAAAGGAGGCGGAGTATGGAAAAACTTTAAGTATGAGGAGATTTGATTGCCCCGCTCCTCTTTGCTAGTGGAGCTCCTGTTCCCTCTCTCTCTTTCCTCATCTATCTCAATCAGTTCACAGGAGGTTTTCAGAGCTGATGGAAGGAATCAAATATTAACACAGAGCAGGCCAAAGGGCAGAGGTGAGCCAACATTTATTACATATTATTGTACTGTTATGGCATTATTGCTATAATTAGAAAATATTGGCACTATATGAAATTTATTATAGCAACTGTGTCATGGACATAAGTGGGTTGAATTTATAGTACTGTGAAAATTATGGTCAATTTACAGATTTTTTTTTTCTTCTTCTTCTTTGCTGAATTATAAATTTCAAGGGAAATTCTATCAATATTTGGGTATAATTCCAAATATTATTTTTAATGAAATATTAGCTGTTTAATGTTTATCTTTGAAAAAAATAAAAAATAAATAGGTTTTCAATTTTGAACAGCTATGGAATGCCAGGATGAACAGTAGAGCAGATTTTTGATGTTAGGTTTTTTTACATAACTTCCTCTCCAAATTTCTTCTTCTTCAAAAAAAAAAAAAAAAAAAATATATATATATATATATATATATATATATATATATATATATATATATATATATATATATATATATTTTTTTTTTTTTTTCTTTTTTTCTTCTTATTATTATTATTATATATAATTTTTTTTTTTTTTTTTTTTTGCTTCTGTGATGAGGGCTTAAATAAGGCTGCTTTTTACTGAAAATTGGGCCTGACAGTTTTCAGTTGCCCTAAGTAAAGATTATGTAAGAGTTGAGTCAAAGACATCCAGTTCCTCTGAGAAGAGCACAGTGCTGCTCTGTTGCTGTGGTACAGTCCCTCTGCTGATAGGGGTTTGGGAGCTATGTTTTTGCCAAGTATACAGTATTGAGCTGATTCAGTCTATCTAACTTTAGCTTGACATGCATGCAAAAGACATTTCTTTTATATTTACACAAATATAAGTCTGTTTTTATCTTTTCTCCACAAACGTTTTAAGGTCCCAAATTGCTTACATTAATTGCATTGCAATAAAATATGTACAGTATATAAGTAATGCAATGGCATGCAAAGGTGATAAAGTGTCACAGTCACAGTTATAGCTTAGCAATCTTGTCCTTATTAATGAAAATTCTTGTAATCAAGACCAGTTCCACTGATAAAAAACAAACTAACTAACTTAGCTTTTCCTTTTTCACAGGGAACACATTCATTTTATTACAAATATCTGCAAGAGAGATAAGGAGAAAAATAACAAACATTAAAACTCATATCATTGGTCCAAACCATTTCTTTTTCATCAGACACTGGGCAGCTCAATCCAGTACAAAATGCTAATCTCAGTGGTCTTTCTCCTCATCCTTATCCCTGCACCTTCTCTACAAGACACGCTTAGTGAGAAGAAAAAGTCTACAACCGATACTACTGGTCTTAATGTTCCAAAGTCAGTAATTACATTATTAAACACCAAAATGAAAAACCAAACTCATCCTATTTCCACAAAAACTAATAGCGTCAATCAGGCAAAGCTCGCTGAGGTTGGTGTCCAGAAACCTGTTGTTTCTCTAAAAGGCACACTTCGAGAGAAGAAAAACTCTACTATCAAGTCAACAACCCACACCGGCAGTCTTAAGCCAGTAACTATGTCATTAAACACGAAAATGAAAAACCAAACTCATCTTTCTTCCCCAAAAACTACCATCGTCAACCAGACTCTTCCATCCACGACAAAGCCTGCTGTGGATGGTGTCCAGAAACATGTGCCTAGTCGTCAAGATACAATAAGCAAGAAGAAAAATTCTATAACCAAGTCAACAGTCAACATGATTAATCTTGATTCTTCAAAGCAAGTAACTACGTCATTACCCACAAAAAAAAAACAACAAACTCAAACTACTTTCTCAAAAACTAGCAGCGTCAATCATACTCTCTCATCCTCTGCAAAGCTTGTTGTGGATGATGTCCAGATACCTGTGCATACTCTTCAAGACATACTTAGCAGGAAGAAAAATACTACTGCTAAGTCAACAGCCAGAACTATTAATCATGATGTTTCAAAGCCAGTAACTTCATTATTAAACACCCAAATGAAAAACCAAACTCAATCTTTTTCCTCAAAAACTAACAGCGTCAATCAGACTCTCCCATCCACTACAAAGCCTGTTCTAGATAATGTCCTGAAACCTGTGCCTTCTCTTCAACCCACACTTAGCAAGAAAAAAACTCCTACTACAAAGTCAACAGCCAGCACTATTATTATTGATGGTTCAAAGCCAGTAATTACATTATTAAACACTATCATGAAAAACCAAACTCATCCTACTTCCTCCAAAATGAGCGGGGTCAATCAGACTCTCCTATCCACCACAAAGGCTCAAGTGGATGGTGTCCAGGAACTTGGGCCTTTTCTTCAAAACACACTTAGTAAAAAGAAAAATACTACTACCAATACTGGTAGTCTTAATGTTCAAAAGCCAGTAACTATGTCATTAGGCAACAAAATTAAAAACCAAACTAAATGGTCTTCCTCAAAAACTAGCAACTTCAATCAGACTCTTCCATCATCTACAAAGCCTGCTGTGGATGATGTCCAGAAACCTGTTCCTTCTCTTCAAGACACACTTAACAAGAAGAAAAATACTACTACTAAGTCAATAGCCAGCACTATTAATCATGATGTTTCAAAGCCAGTAACTACATTATTAAACAACCAAATGAAAAACCAAATGAAATCTTCCTCAAAAACGAGCAAAGTCGATCAGACTCTTCCATCATCTACAAAGCCTGCTGTGGATGATGTCCTGAAACCTGTGCCTTCTCTTCAAGACATACTTAGCAAGAAGAAAAATACTACAACTAAGTCAACAGCCAGAACTATTATTTTTGATGTTTCAAAGCCAGTAACTACATTATTAAACACCAATATGAAAAACGAAACTCAATATTCTTCCTCAAAAACCAGCAACGTCAATCAGACTCTCCCATCCTCTACAAAGTCTGTTGTGGATGATGTACAGAAACCGGTGCCTTCTCTTCAACCCACACTTAAGAAGAAAAATACTACTACTAAGTCAACAGCCAGCACTATTAATCATGATGTTTCAAAGCCAGTTACTACATTATTAAACACCGACATGAAAAACCAAACAAAATATTTTTCCTCGAAAATGAGCAATGTCAATCAGACTCTCCCATCCTCTACAAAGCCTGCTGTGGATGAGGTTCAGAATCCTGTGCCTTCTCTTCAACCCACACTTAGCAAGAAGAACAACATTACTACTAAGTCAACAGCCAGCACTATTAATCATGATGTTTCAAAGCCAGTAACTACATTGTTAAACACCCAAATGAAAAACCAAACGAAATCTTCTTCCTCGAAAACGAGCAGTATCAATCAGACTCTCCCATCCTCTACAAAGCCTGCTGTGGATGAGGTTCAGAATCCTGTGCCTTCTCTTCAGCCCACACTTAGCAAGAAGAACAACACTACTACTAAGTCAACAGCCAGCACTATTAATCATGATGTTTCAAAGCCAGTAACTACATTGTTAAACACCCAAATGAAAAACCAAACAAAATCTTCTTCCTCGAAAACTAGCAGTATCAATCAGACTCTACCATCCTCTACAAAGCCTGCTGTGGATGAGGTTCAGAATCCTGTGCCTTCTCTTCAACCCACACTTAGCAAGAAGAACAACACTACTACTAAGTCAACAGCCAGCACTATTAATCATGATGTTTCAAAGCCAGTAACTACATTGTTAAACACCCAAATGAAAAACCAAACAAAATCTTCTTCCTCGAAAACTAGCAGTATCAATCAGACTCTACCATCCTCTACAAAGCCTGCTGTGGATGAGGTTCAGAATCCTGTGCCTTCTCTTCAACCCACACTTAGCAAGAAGAACAACACTACTACTAAGTCAACAGCCAGCACTATTAATCATGATGTTTCAAAGCCAGTAACTACATGGTTAAACACCCAAATGAAAAACCAAACAAAATCTTCTTCCTCGAAAACTAGCAGTATCAATCAGACTCTACCATCCTCTACAAAGCCTGCTGTGGATGAGGTTCAGAATCCTGTGCCTTCTCTTCAACCCACACTTAGCAAGAAGAACAACACTACTACTAAGTCAACAGCCAGCACTATTAATCATGATGTTTCAAAGCCAGTAACTACATTATTAAACACAGACATGAACAACAAAACTCATCAAACTTCCTCCAAAAATAGCGACATCAATCAAACTCTCCCATCCACCACAAAGCCTGCTGTGGTTGTTGTCCAGAAACCTCTGAAAGACAAACCTGCAGTGATTTCACCTATTAAAGTAGTCATCACTGAGGGTTGCATTCAAAAGAAGCATCAGACAGATGCTGTTAATGAAACCAAAGCACAAGAAACTGAGCTAAATTTGAAGCCTGGATTTCCTCTGGTTGTGACCCATCGTATAAACCTGGTGCCAGGAGCCTGCACAGAAGGTTGTGAAACAGAGATGGCTGCACTGAGGGATAGGGTTGAGCTACTTGAGAAGGAGATGTCAACTCTTAAGAAGATGTGTAAGTATAAAGTCCTCTGTGCCTCCTAAAAACGGATTATAAAGTGCTTAAATTTTCACTATTATTACACTACTTTATCAGTATGAATATAATGATTAACATCCATGAATAGGCATGGTAAAAGAAGTATTACCAATCAAAAAATGGCAGTTACTTTAGATTTGTAATAACTGGTTATGAATCTTAATTTGACACTACATGGATACACTAACAGATAAACTCGTTACATACAGTATAATCTATTTATAGGTATTCAGTGCTCAGAAGAGCAGTGCCCTAAAAACTGTAGTGGCCATGGCAAGTGTGAAGAAGGAAAGTGTTTTTGTCTCCAAGGCTTCAGTGGTCCAGACTGCAGTGGCACAACATGTCCCTCTAACTGCAACAAAAAAGGGAAGTGTGTGAAGGGCAAGTGTGTGTGTCAGACTGGTTATACAGGCATAGACTGCAGTAACGGTAAGTAGGGCATATGATGGTCAACCTCAGATTTAATATTTAAAAGGAATAGTTCACCCAAACATGAATATTCTGTCTAGAGGTAGGCCGATATATCGGTTTTACCGATTAATCGGTGCCAATAGTTGCTTTTTGGAACTATTGTGAAATATATATATATATATATATAGTACATACATGTACTGTATATACAAAACTCTTCATCTGGTTAGTATACAGTGCATCCGGAAAGTATTCACAGCGCTTCACTTTTTCCACATTTTGTTATGTTACAGCCTTATTCCAAAATGGATTAAATTAATTATTTTCCTCAAAATTCTACAAACAATACCCCATAATGACAACGTGAAAGAAATTTGTTTGAAATCTTTGAAAATTTATTAAAAAAAAATAAAAAAAAATCACTCAAAATTGAGCTCAGGTGCATCCTGTTTCCACTGATCATCCTTGAGATGTTTCTACAACTTGATTGGAGTCCACCTGTGGTAAATTCAGTTGATTGGACATGATTTGGGAAGGCACACACCTGTCTATATAAGGTCCCACAGTTAACAGTGCATGTCAGAGCACAAACCAAGCCATGAAGTCCAAGGAATTGTCTGTAGACCTCCGAGACAGGATTGTATCGAGGCACAGATCTGGGGAAGGGTACAGAAACATTTCTGCAGCATTGAAGGTCCCAATGAGCACAGTGGCCTCCATCATCCGTAAATGGAAGAAGTTTGGAACCACCAGGACTCTTCCTAGAGCTGGCCGCCTGGCCAAACTGAGCGATCGGGGAAGAAGGGCCTTAGTCAGGGAGGTGACCAAGAACCTGATGGTCACTCTGACAGAGCTCCAGCATTTCTCTGTGGAGAGAGGAGAACCTTCCAGAAGAACAACCATCTCTGCAGCACTCCACCAATCAGGCCTGTATGGTAGAGTGGCCAGACGGAAGCCACTCCTCAGTAAAAGGCACATGACAGCCCGCCTGGAGTTTGCCAAAAGGCACCTGAAGGACTCTCAGACCATGAGAAACAAAGATTGAACACTTTGGCCTGAATGGCAAGCGTCATGTCTGGAGGAAACCAGGCACCGCTCATCACCTGGCCAATACCAACCCTACAGTGAAGTATGGTGGTGGCAGCATCATGCTGTGGGGATGTTTTTCAGCAGCAGGAACTGGGAGACTAGTCAGGATCGAGGGAAAGATGAATGCAGCAATGTACAGAGACATCCTTGATGAAAACCTGCTCCAGAGTGCTCTGGACCTCAGACTGGGGCAAAGGTTCATCTTACAACAGGACAACAACCCTAAGCACACAGCCAAGATAACAAAGGAGTGGCTCCGGGACAACTCTGTGAATGTCCTTGAGTGGCCCAGCCAGAGCCCAGACTTTAACCCAATTGAACATCTATGGAGAGATCTGAAAATGGCTGTGCACCGACGCTCCCCATCCAACCTGATGGAGCTTGAGAGGTCCTGCAAAGAAGAATGGGAGAAACTGCCCAAAAATAGGTGTGCCAAGCTTGTAGCAACATACTCAAAAGACTTGAGGTTGTAATTGGTGCCAAAGGTGCTTCAAGAAAGTACTGAGCAAAGGCTGTGAATACTTATGTACATGATTTTTTTTCTTTTTTTTTTTCTTTTTTTCTTTTTAATAAATTTGCAAAGATTTCAAACAAACTTCTTTCACGTTGTCATCAAGGGGTATTGTTTGTAGAATTTTGAGGAAAATAATTAATTTAATCCATTTTGGAATAAGGCTGTAACATAACAAAATGTGGAAAAAGTGAAGCGCTGTGAATACTTTCCGGATGCACTTTATAGGCTATAAAAATCTTCACTGGGTAATTCCTAACATACAGGGCAGTTTAACGGAGCCAAGTCCCCTGTGTATTTCGGGATTGTTTATTGTTAAAAGTCCAGCGTTATGCACCAAACCTTAATTATTCTGATTATTATTGGGACTTTGGTTGCACACTAAACTGCTTTTGGGATTTTATTAATTTTAGACTCTTGTGGCCTCCGTGTCTGTGCCATCATAGTACTAAGACTAAGAAATGTTTCATCATTCTATAAATCGATCTAAAAAAAAAACTATTGGCCAATTAATCAGTTATCGGCCTTTTCCACCACCATGGTTATCGTATCGGCAAAATCCACTATTGGTCGACCTCTAATTCTGTCATCATTTAGTCACCCTCATCTCATTCCAAACACATATCACTTTCTTATGAGTACACAAAGGAGATGTTTTAATGAATAGCTCAGTGTATCTTTTCAACACAAAGGCAGTGGATATTGCCTCTCTTTAAAGCTTAAAATACTCAAAGTATCATAAAAGAAGTACATACGGCCCATGCGTCATATTCTAAGTCTTCTGAAGGTATACAACAGGTTTTGATGATAAGCTGTAACAAAAGGCTTTCAGGAGAATAGGAGAGGAACCAAGTGCAGCTTAAGACTAATGGTGGATAAAAAATATCCAAGAAGTAAAGCAAAACACAATAGCCAATTTTCCACTGTCGGGCCAGTTGAGGGCGTACGTGTGCATGCCAGGTCCAGTTGCGTTCCCACTGTCACTTCCGGGGCTTCATCGTACCTCCTTGGGGATTTCTCGGGGGTCAACTTCCAATGGCCTTTGGCCCGGCAATTACCCTTGGGCCAAAAAAGGCCACCTGGGGACTGAGGTGGGGTCAATGTCAAAGGTGGAGTTTAGCTGAGTCAGGTCAGAGGATCAGCACCAAGATAATAATTTCCCAGTTTTTCATATCTAGCTACCAGCTTACCTCAACAGATCAACGGAGTATGGAGAATCGTCAGTACTGGTCATTAGACAAAATAAGAACTCTTTTGAATATTTGGGTTGATGTAATGTGCAACGTCAGATTGACGGCATCTGCCAAAATGAAGACGTGATTGAGTATATTGTCACCGAATTTGCCAAGTTGTGTATCAAGCGCACAAAGGTACAGGTTCGGGAAAAATTAAAACAATTGCTGGCACAGTACAAATCCATGTTCATTTCGAGGGCTAGCTAGTCTCCAGAGTCTGACACCTCAGCTTGAGTTTCCCTCTTGCTTTTGAAATGGGCGGGGTGTGTGACGTTGGCACCAGGGCAGTGTATTAAGGGCGGGTTTTAGGGCAACGATGCGGGGCTATAGGCCCGATGGTGGGAATGCAGATCGATTTTGATCTTGCGGCTTGAGGTCTGAGGCTATTGGCCCCACCTGACCAGTTGATAGCCCCGGCTCGCACTGGCCCGATAGTGGAAAAGCAGCTAATGACAAGGTACAAGGGTAGCAAAAAAAAAAAAAAGGAAACACAAAACCATGTTAAACAATCAATACCTGATAAACCAATAGGGAAGACAAGGGCTATACTGTATATACACAAACAGGAGCTAACTAGATAACAAGATAATAATCAATGAAACAATAAAGCTAATAAACCAAATACCAATCAAAATAACAAAGAGTTAAACAAAACAGAAAACCAATAGAAACAGGATACAAAAAAACAAAAAACAGATGAGTACAGAGAAGGCAAATTAAAAATAAAGGCCACGCAAACACAAGAGACAGAAAACAACTCCGCAGTGTCATGCACAGCGAGCCAGGTGATGCACAGATTGACTGTCTCAGAAGCGGAGGCAACTGAGACTTGTCCTTCGCCACCCGGATTGAGGTAAGTAACCGCACCACCACGAGGACCTACTAAGTAGAGGGAATTGGGCATTCAAAATTGGGAGAAAAGGGAATAAAAAAAACATAGATTAAACAAGAGCCGACTAAACATGAACTGAACTTTTACAAAAAAGCATAAAAACAGACAATACATATCTGACTGACATGATCTGTTACAGAAACAATGCAAAATATAAATCACCAGGACATGAAAATCCTAACATCCAGTGCGTGTTCATGAGCGCTATGAGAGAAGCATAAACAAAACATTTTAGGTTGTTTCTCACCAAACTTTTTGTATGTATTTAGAAGACTTGGAATATGATGCCAGGTCGCATGGACTACTTTTATGAAACTTTTGGGTCCTTTTTAAGCTTTAAAGTAATTTATCCACTGCAATTGTATTGAAAAGACAAACGAAGATATTCATTAAAACATCTCCTATTGTTTACCGCATAATTAAGAAAGTCATACGGGTTTGAAACAACATAAGGGTGAGTAAATTATTACAGAATTATCTATTTTGGTTGAAAAATTCCTTTAAAAGTGGCCCTGTTAATCTAACCCCAAATTAACATTGCCTTCCCTAGCTGCTAAAGAGAAAGTCCAAGTAACTGTTGAAACTGTGACTATGAAGATATCCTCTAAGAACAACACTGCTCAGCCGGATCAATCTGTTAAGACAAAGCCAGACAAGACCATATTTGGGAAAAAGACAGATATAAAGGAACAAAAGAAAGACAAACCAACAGTGACAATTGGGCAAGCTCTGCTAAAGCACAAAGGTGAACGGCAGCAAGAGTTAACAGCAAAGGGCAAAACAACAGTGGTAAAACTGAGTTTGGACAAACAATCAGAAGTTGATCTCAAGTTGAAAACCAACAAAAATAAAGAGTCCACTGACAAATCCAGTTCAAAGAAACATAATCATAAAGATCAGTCTGTCTTTCAGAATGTGACTCAAAGAATTGAGAAGAAGGTTATTGGAACTTCCAAAGTTCTACAGAGCTTGGGCACCAAAGGAACCTTGAATGTAACAACATCCAAGAGAAAAGCCCTTATGAAAACAGCAGGTGATCAAGGGAAAGTAAGCAAGACTGATGTTGGATCTACTGAAAAAGAAAAGAAGCTGAATGTCAATGTAACAACAACTCTCAAAGTTGAGAAGAGGTCTGATAAGCATGTAAATGAGACAAGTATTGAATCCAAAACTCCCACAAAGCATTTCAACACAACTAGAAGCAGATCATTAGTTATTGGATCAGTTGATGTTCATAATATCACATCCACTGGGTTCATTATGTCTTGGGAAGCACCTCTAGACACATTCAAGAACTTCACTGTAACAAGAAGGGAAATCTCGGCAGGAAATGATGTACAAGAATATTCCGATAAAAATCGGGATGGTGCAGTGAAAGTGGGAGACAAAGGCCCAGTGGCTAGAAATGTGACAGAGGTCCAAAAGCCTGGTCCAAATAGAACTTTTACTTCAGTCCACAGTAGTAAGCTTGATGGGAGGCCTGTGAAAAAGTTCTCGCAGGTTCTCACTGGTACTGCGCGCTCCTATCATTTTAAAGGCCTACAGCCTCAAACACGGTACTCAGTTTCCCTGTATGGCTCTGGTCTTGGAACACGATCCAAAATTCACCGCCTTACATTATCCACAGGTAGGTTTCTTATAATGTACTCTGTAAGAATTTGGCTGTGTGTTGGCAGCACTGAAGAATACTTAAATCTGAAATGAAAGCATGAAATACCTTATTGTGCATCTTAAATATTGACATTGGCGTGCACCACTTACTTTATTTTAGTCATAAATACTAAGCTCGGGTTCAGAGCACAAAACAGCCTTAGATTTTATTTGGCTGTCACCTTAACTTTGGAATTTAAGGGCTAAAGTTAATGGTGTATTGGTAAATGGTGAGACTCATTAACATTTACACATGAGAGGGAAGAGTTAAATCATTTTAAGGTTAAATGAACTGATTGATTACTCTGGTAATATGTCATATTTATTAGAACATAAATGTCCAAGCACTCTAAAAAATACATTTGGGCTGAGATTTTCAATTTTACTTTATCTCCAGTTTGAATTGTACCATATATTTTGACATTTACTACCTATTTTCTAAAACACTAGTATGACTGTGCTATACGACTAACATATCTAATCATAGATTTCACATATTTTTTCTTCATTTTTTTTCTTCTTAGGCCCTGAGCCACCCACTGACCTGATGTTCAGCAATATTACAGAAACCACACTCTCCGTTTCCTGGACAAAACCTAAAAGCATTTCCGCAAAATTTAAAGTCACATACGCCAACACTGAAAATGGTACCATAAATGTTTAGAGATGTGCTACTTTCCTGCCTTGACCATTAAGTGCTAATGTGTTTAAATATGAAGTGCACATTTGCCAATGTGCTATGTTCAGAGTTACATTGAGAAATGACTTTAAAATACTTTTACCTTCTATGCTGTAGGTGAGAGTGGCTCCATGTCTGTTGACTCCCAACTGTCCCATGTTCTCCTGTCTAAACTCTCTGCTGGTTCAACTTATGATATCACTGTGATCTCAGTCACTGAGTCAGTAGAGAGTGAGCCAATCACAGCTTCTGTCACAACAGGTATGCACAATGATTGATTTCTGTTTATTTTTACTTGATTTTGCAGTCACTGTTGACTCATATCTACATCCTAGTGCCTGATTCTCCTACTGAACTGAAGGCATTGATCATATCAGACACTAAAGCTCTGCTGGTATGGAAGCCGTCTCAGGCTAAAGTGGACAGCTACATCCTTAGTTATGGAACTACAAAATGTAAGTGCAAATATGAGTTTGGTGCATTAAAGGTATAGTTCAATCAAAAAATCATCATGTACTCAATCTCATATGACTTTCTTTCTTTCGTGGAACACAAAAAGAGATGTTAGGCAGAATGTTAGTCTCAGTCCCCATTCACTTTCATTGAATGGAAAACATTATGCAATGAAAGTGAATGGTGACTGACACTGTCAGGCCCTTAAATTGTACCTTTTGTGTTTCACAGTAGAAAGTTTTCATTTATTTTAGTCATTTTCATTTTTGGGTGAACTATACTTTTAAACTGGCTGGATCTCTGCTAAACCATCATGACTTATTTCATATGTTTTTTTGTTTTTGTTTTTGCTTTATAGCTCCTAATGTGACTGTCACAGTGACATTATCTGGCAGTACTGTGGAGCATCAGCTCAGAGGCCTGCAACGATCTTCTCTTTACATTGTGAAAATCACAAGTCAAGTCAACCGGCTCCAGAGTAGTGCAGTCTCCACAACCTTCACAACAGGAAGTGGTGCGTTAGCTGACACTGCAAATTATGTCCAAGAAATATCACCCAAAAAAAAAATAATCTTTTACCCACCCTTATGTTGTTCCAAACTTGCATTACTTTTTTCTGTAGAACACAAAAAAAGAGAAATATTGCAGAATGTCCATTGTGGGTTTTTTCTTTTTCTTTTTCATAATGGCAACTTGGGCTGTCAAGTTTTATAAAAAGCACCATAAAGGTTGTAAAAAGTAGTTATATAAAATATACCATACTCATGCACTATATTTCAAGTCTTCTGAATCCACATGATAGGTTTGTGTGATGAACAGACAAATGTTAGTTAGAAATTTAAGTTGTTGTTCACAGTGTATAAAAAATCTTCCACTTCCCCTCAATGAAATCAAAATGAGAGTTTTCTTTCTTTGACCCCGTTTTCATCTGGTATTAAGATGTGTTTTTGGTGATACGATCACATGTGGTAAGCATTAAATACAGGTCTAAACGGGGTCTAAAATGTTTTGTGATTGGATCACAAAAACCACATACGAATGTATACGACATAGCACAGGAAAGTAAACCACTCTTCAAGCAATTTCGTGGGGTCCAGCATCTGTCATATCTTGTTTTAATTTGATACTCTTTTTCAATTCCTTTTTTTCTCCAGGAGTGAAGCTTCAGGTAGTGACTCCTAATGAGCTGACCTTCCACTCAGCTGTGATTTCATGGAAGGCTCCCCGCGTGCCTTTTAAAAGTTATAGACTCACATACCAACTGAGAGATGAAGTCAAGGTGAAAATATCAACAAACTCAATAGTGGCAAATTTAGCTTGAGAAAAATTAAGCCACCTTTCCACAATTTTCCACTGCTAGACATCTGAACCAGGTGAACTCTACGTTTTATTAACAGGAGGTGATTTTAAATCCATATGTGACCCAGTTTGAGCTGACTGGACTGGAAGCCTTCTCAAACTACACTGTGAAAATAGATGGAGAAAGAGATGGACAGTACATCAGTTTTGTCTCTGCTGAGTTTACAACTGGTACGCTCTGTTCTATTTCATAACTCCATCATGTTCTCCACTGGTACCCCACCAATGTTTTATTATATGGTCCTCAAAATGTGATTTTTATTTCTACTCGCCGTGCAGCCCCGCTCCCGTACCAATACCCCACAGACTGCTCAGAGGTGCAGATGAATGGAATGAAGGACTCGGGAGAGGCTGAGATCTATCCTGAAGGGAAGGATGGAGAGCCAGTGTGGGTCTACTGTGACATGGAGACAGATGGAGGAGGCTGGACAGTAAGAAACAAAAGCGTGGACTCCCAACTGTAATACATTCATGTCGCTTTAATCCAAAATTATTTATAGTGCATTTGAGGAATACATTTTATTTGACTGTGTGTTCCCTGAGAATCTAACCCATGACATTGGTGTAGCTAGAAAGTTAAGTCATTTTTATTTGTGAAGTGCTTTTCACAACACATATCGTTTCAAACCAGCTTTACAGAAAATTATGCTATAACAAAAATTGAAGCTGTAATGTCTGTAATGTCTTAGAGTCATCATTGTGTGAGCACCAGTTCAGTGACAGGAAAACTCATACAGTACATTTGTCTGTAACCACGTGCATGGATATAATACAAATATGATGCGTGGAAAGCCACTTTAAAAATTGTCAGCATTCTAAGTACGTTTGATTCATAAATTGTCCTGTGCTGCCAACCAATAACATTAGAGTGACAGCATGAGGAATGCCCATTAGCGACATAGACTACAGAGCCTCGCGGCATCCAGCAAGAAAGTCTCTGACAGGGTGAACGGGGCTGAAGTAAGCCATTTGTAGGCTGATTCACTCGAAAAGTTTAAACACTGTAGCTCTATGACACTATCAAATCCTTGTTTGTTTGAGCATTTCAACCAGCCCAACACAGCACCATTGGCTCAACCAATGGCTTGAGTGTGGGGCGGGACTATCCGTTTGTCCGACTAATGGAATGTTCACAAAACTTGTTTGAAAACATCATTATTTTTGCAGTTCCATTTGGTGACGCTAGTGGTACAGCCATTATACACTTCACCTTTAAAAATGAAACACTATGGTTTGAAGATTTGAGTGAGACTTTGTTGTTTGAAAAATGCAGGTATTCCAGAGGAGAATGGATGGATCTACTGATTTCTTCAGGAGCTGGAGAGACTATAGTAAAGGCTTTGGTCTGCTGAGTGGGGAATTCTGGCTGGGTGAGATTTTCCATACTGAAAATTAATAATGGTTGCTTATAGTATTTTTTTTAGAAACAAGGAAACAAGAAGCAAAGTAAATACTGAAGGTTTCCTATTAAAGAATATCAGTGTAACTACTGTGCTTAATATGTTTGACTGATATTTTTGCCCATTCAGTGTAACCGAAAACTCTCTCCGTAGGAAATTACATCCTTCACTCTCTAACCAGCCTTGCACCAATGAGCCTGCGTATTGACCTGAGTTCAGGAAATGACACAGCCTATGCTTATTATGCCAACTTCAACATCAGCTCTGAGGCTAATCACTATGCACTAGAGCTGTCTGGATACTCTGGCACTGCTGGTAAGAGAGAACACAGAAAACATGTGTAAACTGATGTAGAAAAGATCAAGCTTTGTCAAGTCTTGTCATGGATCAATCGAAATTGTATGATACAAGCAAGCTTGAATGTTTTTTAAGTCGATTGTGGCTGATTGTAGTTGTTTTTACAATGGCCAACGATATTGACATGCTCTGTCATACTGTCTTTTTGCAGGTGATTCCATGAAATATCACAACGGTCGACCATTCTCCACGAAAGACAAAGACCCAAACACTCTTAGCATCCACTGTGCCAAGGCCTACTTTGGAGGATGGTGGTATAAAAATTGCTACAAGGCAAATCTCAACGGCCTCTATGCTGCCTTCTCAAACAACAAGGTACAGCAAGAGAAACTTATTTAACCTTGTCAACAAAGTTTTGCACTGCAAGGACTGATTTCTGAGTCTGTTCCTCTTGTCTTTCAGGGTGTGGTGTGGATAGACTGGAAGGGCAAAGACGCATCTATCCCATTCACTGAGATGAAGCTTCGTCCCTCCTATCTGAGTCAATTGGCCCCGACAACCCCAACAACCCAAGGTTAATTCTACAATGAATAGTAGGCACTCCTAACAAATACACTGTACAGCTCTCTTACACAATGCTACTTCATTATTGTATATAGGTCAACAACATACACATGAACTCTCTCAAGGACAATATATATCACTGTGTTTTTATTCCATTATATCATGCTTGTTACAAGCTTTTAATATCTGTATTCCTCCATAATATCTTATTGTGGTTAAACAAAAATTGTAATCAAATTGGATAGAAAGTGAATGTCACAACCTCCAGTCAATCAAAACTTTTTTTATATAGTATAATTTTTTTATTATTTGTGTGTGTTTTTTAAATGTAGTGCTAAGAAATGTGTATCAATACATGTGTCAATGTCAAGTAAAGCGTTAACATTATGAAGGTCGATATTCCTCAACATTACAGCTACTGGAATGACTGCACTGTTTTGCTCTATTGGTTTGAAATGTTAGACAAAAGACATAAGCATGTCCTGTTCATATGACTGGTTTAGAGTTCCTCTCTGTGTCGGGTTTATGTCGGGTTTACTTTTGATGTCTCAAGTTTTGTATGCAAAATCAATAAAACAAAGTACGTACTAATCCTTTGTTTTTTGTATTTTTTCTAGTTTTTTATTTTATTTTATTTATTTTTAAGCAGTATTATAGCTAAAAAGCTTTATGACAGTGTTTGGATGTTTCAGAAGTCAGGATTTGTGTTTATTTCTGTGTAATCACTCCATGCACCAGTGAACACGAGCCGATCAGCGAATTATTGTAGAGTATCTTTGTGCTTTACAGGCAAATTCTTTACCATATGTCAATGTTTTGCTTAAATGCCACTTGAGCCAGACTGGTTTAACAGTAATTCCATTCCTGTGCTGGAGTGAAGGCTTAGGTTGTGGTTTGGCCACAGACTAGATTCTGAGGTAGACCTGACAGTATACCTCTTTGATTAGTTTTTCATGGTGGTAACTGTATTTCACTATATTCCTGAACTTATGCTGAATCACTGCTTTATTTGCAATGAATAGGGCCTTTCCATTCCACGCCTAGCGGCAGTATATCAGCATGGAGCTGGCAGTAAAGGTTATACAATCAAATGCACAGTATTAGAGTTTAGTGTTTATGTGTTCTTCCTTTGTTGGCTAAATAGACACTTTGTTGAGTGTAGATCCAATGGCCACTTCACTAGTCTTATTTATCAAATTATAACGTTCTTCATCCTGAGTGTAACCTTGAGATAAAGGTCAAAATAATATTTGTCTATCCCTGATGACAGGATAAATTGAGAAACAACACTCAGTGATGGATTGGGTCAGGGTTGTAAGAGAAAAATAATAAAAAGGGGGGAGAGTAAAAGAAAATCTTTCAGATACGACAAAGAATTAACAGCATGTGGATATCAGTAGTGAGTGTGGTGCTGTTCCTGTTCATTTTATGGATGCTTGCAGTCAAACTCTATGGACAGACAAACAGAGGAAGTAATGGAGATGCCAAAACAACCAACAGAACTGAAGGTAAGAGGTAGAATTCCATTTATATGAGAGCTGTTGAGTTTTCCATTGATGAACTGACTGATGTGAAGATATGATGAGATTTTAAAAATTCTTCAATTTTAATGGCTCTTAAAGAGTACAAGGCCAATACTTCAATGATCTATTTTTACTTTATTTAACCCTTAATAATTACTTTCATTAGTGTAACCTAATTTGATTCACATATTCGACAGCCTTTTCTGCAAAAATGTCGGCTCAACATCTGTTTCTTTCCATTGATCTAGGTACTGTGCCCAAACTCCTGCATTTCCTCGCTCAGCGCTTCCTTAGTCCTCTTTCTCCATCTCTTCCTGGTCCTCCCTCTCTCCCTTGTCTGGGCAACATGCTGGATCTCGCCCGAGATCATCTGCCAATTCACCTAACTTCACTGGCACATCGCTATGGAAAAATCTATAGGCTTAACTGTGGTAGCACAAGTAATTTGTTCTTTTTTTCTTCTATTTTTTCAAGTTATTAGAGCCCATTGCAACTGTTGATATTAAAGGGTTAGTTCACTTAAAAATGAAAATTCTCTCATCACTTACTCACCCTCATGCCATCTCAGATGTGTATGAATTTCTTCTGCTGAACACAAACAAAGATTTTTAGAAGAATATCTCAGCTCTGTATGTCCATACAATGCAAGTGAATGATGGCCAGAACTCCAAAAAAGGAGATAAATCAGTATAAACATAATACATCAGTCTCCACTGGTTATATATATATATATATATATATATATATATATATATATATATATATATATATATGTCTTCTGAAGCGATCCAGTTGTTTTTGGGTGAGAACAGACCAAAATTAAACAAAATTTTCACTGTTCATCTTGACAGCAGTCTCCTTGGCGATCCTGATTTCAATCTCGATTACACTTCCTATAGCTCCATCTAGTGCTCTGTACATGTCAAGCACTAGGAAGTGTAATCAAACTTGAAATCATGATGCCTAGAGACTGCAATGGCAAGATGCACAGTAAAAAAGGAGCTATATTTTGGTCTGTTCTCACCCAAAACAAACTGGATCGCTTCAGAAAACATTGATTAAACCACTGGAGTCTGATGGATTACTTTTATGCTGACTTTATCTCCTTTTTGGAGCTTGATCACCATTCATTTGCATTGTATGGACCTACAGAGCTGAGATATTCTTCTAAAAACCTTTTTTTGTGTTCAGCAGAAGAAAGTAAGTCATACACACCTGGGATGTCATGAGGGTAAGTAAATAATGAGAAAAAGTTTATTTTTGGTTGAACTAACCCTTTATGCACAGTTCATGTGTTATTGATTTAAATGCAGAATTACAGAAATTTGGTTTGCTAAATATGTCATATAAAATCTCTTTTGCTACTGGTTTACTTGTCTTAACTAGTTTAAGTTGATCTAGCTGGTTTCCCAGTCTGGCCAAGCTGGTGCACAACTGGTTTCCCAGCCTCATACATGCCTAAAACCCTTCTAAAACAAGCAAACCCAGTTGCAAGACTAGCAAATCATCTTAAGCTGGTTTATGTTTTTTTTAGCAGGGTTGACTTGATGTTTTGTTTGTCTGTTTTATATTTATGCATTTGGCAGACACTTTTATCCAAAGTGTCTTACAGTGTCCTTATTACAGGGACAATCCCCCTGGAACAACCTGGAGTTAAGTGCCTTGCTCAAGGACACAATGGTGGTGGCTGTGGGGATTGAACCAACAACCTTTGGTTGTACCAGTTAAGTGCTTTAGTCCACTACGCCACCACCACTCCACTGTTTTATTGCTGTTATTGTTGCTTGCAGCCATGGTGATATTAAATGACAGTGAGATTATCCGAGAAGCTCTGGTGAAAAAATGGTCTGACTTTGCTGGGAGGCCTCACTCATATACCGGTTAGTTTGCTTAATCAGCTAGCCACCAGATGCATATTTATCTTTTCAAAATGTCTGTCTATATACATCACCCTCATATCTGTTTCTTCTTGTGCCTCACTTTTAGGTGATATAGTGTCAGGTGGAGGGCATTTGATTTCATTAGGTGATTACAGTGAGGAATGGAAGGCTCACAGGCGTGTGATCCATAGTGCTCTACAACGCTGCACAACAGATTATCTGCACTCTGTCATAGAAAAACAAGCACATCATCTTCGCCAGGTATAGAGCAGGGACATAAAGGTGCACACACACACACACACACACACACACACACGTCTGTCATGGTGGGGACTTTCCATTGACTTAATATTGTTTTAAAACTGTACTGAGATAATTATATTTTCTATCCCCTACTCGTACCCTTACCCCTAAACCTAACCATCATAGGAACTTTTTGCTTTTTAGATTTTCATTAAATTATGTTTTAGTATGCTTTTTAAGCCATTTTCCTTGTTGGGACATTTGGCCAAACCTGACCAACAAAGACATGTTTATCTTTTTATACATTTGTTTTTCTTTTAATTTATAGACCCAAACACTAAACTTTTTGCATTTTTAGAATTTGATAAAATGCAATTTATTTATATTTTCCAAATTAAGTCATCCCATTCATTACTTTGATCTTCTAACAGGTGTTGCAGGACTACAATGAAAGGGCTGTGGATCTATCTGAAGATTTTACTGTGGCCGCCAGTAATGTCATCACAACATTAACCTTTGGCAAATCTGTTAGTGACATTTCTGTTTATGTAATTTTCCTCAATATACTGTCTAATGTGTTCCAAATTAAGAACAGAAAGAAACTAAACAGGTGACAGGATCCCGTCATAATGTAAATAAAAACAAGACATAAGTGTCGGGATCCTGACACAAATACTCTGTCTCAACTGTCTCAAAGACTGAACCCCTTCTCTTTTTCTTTGTGATAGTATGATAAGAGTTCAGAAGAGCTGCAAAAGCTGCAGAACTGTCTAAATGAGATTGTGTCTCTGTGGGGGTCACCCTGGATCTCAGCGCTGGACTCCTTCCCTCTGCTTAGGGTAACTGATTCTGACCCCCAAGGTGTTAGTAAGCTGGGTTTAAGAGGGGTTTTTAACCTGAGATGTATTTTATTTGCAGTCTTTTTAGAGGTATTTTTCTCCTCATAGAAATTACCAAACCCCCCTTTCTCACGTCTCATGAAGGAGGTAGCTAGGCGCGATGAGCTCATAGGGAAACACATAGAGGAGTTCAAGGTAAGAATGGGAATAATGATAAAAACACAGCTGACTACAATTTTCAAAATCTTTAACCGAATACCTCTTTAATCAAGTGTGTTTGTGCTGTGAGCAGAAAAGTAGGCATGAAGAAGGTGGCATCTTGACTTCCTCACTGCTGCAGTGCCTAGAACCAACACAAGGGGCAGCAAATATGATGGTGAGGTGCAATGGAAAATGTCTGTTAAACCTGTGGTTTTCCAGCTGCTTTTGTTCTAAAGGCAACTTGCATGAGCAATGGATCAGATCACATCTTTTTATTTACAAACATCATTCGTTGCACACCACAAAACATTTTTCTCAGCTAGATGAGATGTTCACACACTGTGTTTTTGTGTTTATTTAGAGTCCTACAGAAACCCTACCCCTACCCATAAACCTAACCCTAAACTTAACCTCACCACTAAATCTAACCTTAACAGCGAAAGAGACTCTCAGGAGACTTAGGCTGCTGGGGTGTTACCTTCTAGA